>NW_022983538.1:800028-863357 GCF_010093885.1 Aplosporella prunicola CBS 121167
GTCTCCGCTCATGACGCCTCGGCTTGCGCTTGATGGTTCTTCTTTTCTTGGTCTTGTGTTGTTCTTCGTCTCCTGTGGCTGCTTTTTTGACGAAACGTGGGAGGGGGAGATGAGAGGGTTTTGTTTTGCTTTGCTTTGCTTTGTTTTGTTTTGTCTTGTCTTGTTTTGGTTTTTCACGCCTTCTTTGCGCCATGATTGGTTGCCTGGCTGGTTGTCTGAGATGTGAAGATTTGGGATGGAGTCCGCTGCTGCTGTGCTGTGTTGTGTTGTTGGTGGTGGTGGTGGTGTGTGCACGCGCGCGTTCAGATGAGCTGGGCTACCTGGGTTAGGCTGGGTTGAGTGCCGTGCCGTGGCGTGCCTTGCCGTGTCGAGTCGTGTCGGGTCGTTGTTTTAGCGATGGCAGTCTGGAGCTGTGAGAAAGATGATCGTAGACTGAATGGTTGATTGATGTTGTCTGCCTTTGCTTGCTTGTTTGCTTGCTTGTCTTGTGTGCTGTGCTGTGTTGCGCTGTGGTGAGTAAGTGAGTGAGTGTGCGAAGACAGACGTTGGTGCGTTTCGTGTTGAAGATTGGAAGGCGGGAGAGTAAAGCGAGAGGTGAGAAGAAGTGAAGTGCGCCGAGCGGGCTGGTTCGCTATACTACTTTACATAGAATGGAAGGGTTGTAGTGGTCGTAGTGGTGAGATCCATTGGATGTGCTGGGGTGTATTGTTTGGTGGGTGTTTAGCTATGTATATATGTATGTTGTCGTCGTTGTCGTTGTCGTCGTTGTCGTTGTCGTCGTTGTCGTCGTTGTCGTCGTTGTCGTCGTTGCTGTCATTGGCGTGGATCGCCATAAGTACGTATTAGAAATGAACGAAAATTGCTCAGACCTATAACTAGCATATCCAGTCGATGATGTCGCCGCGGCACAGTGGTTGTCGTTGACTAGCAACTGAAGGCTAGATACTCTTAGTTACTACTACATACGCTATACGCTATGGTTACGCGAAGAGCTGCAGGCACCCCTGATGCAATTCATGATTGCATTTGATAGTAAACTCCTGCTCGGTGGGGTTGAGTCAGCCTGGTAATCGACGCAGAGTATCTTTGATGGATTTTGGCAGAATTTTGGTACAAAACTGGGTTTTTGGAGGGTGACTGGATGCGGAATGGCTACGTCGAGAAATCTGCTGTATATATATATACTACCGGCTATAGCTCTTGTTATTTCAATATATATGTATATATAGCATTAGACGAGTGCTCTTTTCTGCTGGTCCTGGTCCTGTGCAGGTGCATGCGGAGGTGTGGGAGGTGCTGGTGCGTGGGCGTGTTTGGTTGGTGTCGAGGGTTCATGGAGGCATGTATGTAGCGTGCAGAGTAAGTTAGGTTTTGGCGGTGAATTTGGAACGTTGTGGGTGATCTGGTTATAGAGTCTTGTAACCAATTGGGTTCTTAAACCGCGCTATTTTTTTGGGAGCATATAGACGTTTGAAACTACGTGAACAGTCTATCTCTGTTTATGAATAGCGGTATCTATATGTCTGGTTTTGGTATGGTTTGTTGCTTTTAGAACGCAATGCGTTAACAATACCCTATTGAGTCTGATATGGGATATATATCAAAATACAGAATGTAAAAATATGCTTCTAAAGATTGATATAATAGTCTTCGAACTACGCCCATTCAATGTACATCTCGTACAGCCTTTCTCAACTGCGCAAAATACATCTTATTGGATATCCCCAGCAACAAAGCTGGTTAGCGAATATTTCCCCCCTGCATCATCACTGACATAAAACGGAACGCTCAGCGCCAGGAAAACGCATATACACAGCCCTATAGACATAGCCAAGCATTCTGCTTCCTCCAATCAGCAAAACAAAACAGAGAAAACAATAGTAAAACAGTTACCACCAAAATAAAAATAAAACATACAACAGCTGGGATTCGCTAGTGGTCACCCACCTAACTACTAATCAGCCGGTTCACAGCTTAAATTTGGCAGAGCGGACGGGATGCCTTGTATTCTGTGACCTATGGTCGTATGTGCTTAATGTGGGTGCGGTGGCTGTATATATACTGGGTGGTTTGTTTTAGCCCCCACGTTTGGGGTTAGTATGGGTCTTTGAACATTAGTATCTACGAAGACTAGGATAATCTTGCACGAGAACACAAACAGGCTTAGGGAGTGAAGGCTGCAGCTTGGCTGACTTTGCTTTGGTTGAGGCGGGGATTGATGGATGCGAAATTGAGGTTATATGTGCGGAGCTGGATGCAATAAAAATTTGGAAAAATCGAAGTGAATATCTGATAAAACAAAAACCTTTGTTCTTTGAATCAGGTGTATTTTTCAGACACGCCACTCTATAAATCACTGTCTTACCTGGGCGACTCGAACATAAAAGAGCCCATAATGGTTGAAGGTAAGCTTTCCCTGATCACTCATGCATATTCAAATAGAAGGCCAAGAACTGGTTCATCAAATCAACGCATTATATATCAATCAGAAAAACGCCAACAAACACTTGGGTCAAATCGATTAGACGATAATCTCTACTGCACGGCCTCGGAAGCGATTACCATTCTAGGAGGTAGCTATAACGGCGCCGTTGCCCGCTATAGACTTCTTTGAAACGACAGGGCAAAACATCAAGCTATATCAGTCTATTCGTGACTCCCCTAGCATTACCTCTCGAAGGACAGACCACAGTTAAGAAGGATTGGAATACCACCTCATCTATTTTATAAACCTTCTTTGGTAGAAAATGCGCGAACAGCACATCAATCTATTCTCTCACAAGACTTCGTTTCCTATGTGGAAACTCTCCTCAACTTCAGTTAGTTGACATTGCTATAGCTGCTGTGTGGACATCCATCTGCTGCTTTCTGCAGTGCTAAATGTAGTATTTGTGAGTTGCTTTCAGATTAGCCCATCCGTGGTTGACTTAGGCTCCGTGCCACACAAATCCACTGCGCACACACTCATCGGTGCTCCCATCCTTACTTCGAAAAACAAGCCGAATAGGCAGGCGCCAGAGTTCCAGAGCCGAACCAGACCATAAGTCGGCGGGCGACGATGCCACGTTCGCTTGTCAAGAGAAAAAAGCGTCGACAAGGAAGCCATTCAAGGAGACTGACATGCGACTTCAATTTCTCTAGGACCCAAGGGCTGCAAGAAAGAGACAAGGCACTCACACACCAGCACACATCCATCCCACCAAACATCATGTTTTTTTCGTGCATGTCGCATTCTGCCTGACGTGCCCTCGGAATTCTACAGTACACAAGCAGACAGCCGCCGAAGCAAAGAAGCAAGGGAGAGAAAAAAAGTTGAAAATAAAGAACCAACCCATCCACGCCGCATGTCTGTGTCTTGATGCAGATCAATCCTGTTTATCTCTCGATTGCGCCGTATGCCATTTCACCAACCCGCTTCCCTCTGACAGCTGCAGTAGTAGCAGCAGCACCAGGGGCAAGCAACACGTGGAAAGTGATTAAAGGGGTTTTGCAGAAAACATCTCCACCACCCCCGCTCTTGCAGCGTAGGCTTGAAAAGACCCCACTTCGCTCGTTAAAACTCCGTCAATTGCTTGTCATGAAGACTAATCATCACCCTACGGTCACTGTCAGTGTTAGGCAAGAAACTATGCTTGGTGTCAGTAAGACTCACGTCCTCCCGAGGCCAAGGGCGTGCCGACACTAGACACCGGGCCAGTCGAAGGTCGCATTGAACCATCCTTTTCACCAAAGTCGGCAAACTGAGGGTACTCCTCGGTCTCTTCCTTGAGCTTCTGAACGCACGTTTCCTACAGAAGGTTAGTGGACTAGGTCCTGGAAAAGTAACATACAAAGCTTACCTCGATGAGATTGGCGTCCTGGTATAAAACGGAAGTATCCTCGTTGTACGTGCGACAGTTGCTGCACAGGAGAGCAATGTCCTGTCTAAACTGCCTGAGGTTCTGGTACTCCTTCTTGTTGATCTTTTTCTTGATGGTGTTCATGCATATCGGCTTCGTGATGATCTGATAGTAGTCCGGGTAGTCGTACTTGTCAGGTAGCTCGATGAAAGGATCGATAATACCACGCGGCGGCAGATCATCATCTGGTGGTGGAGGTTCTTCCAGGTCATTGAGGGCCTCATACACGTTGTTAAGTATTTTCTGGAGGCTTGCCCTGTCCTCTGAACTGAGTGTCTCTGTTATCTTGGCAGCACGTCCACGCTTGCGAGGCGCAGGGGTTGCATCGCCGTCCAGAGAAGCTTCGTCAACTTTACGCTTTTCAGCAGCCTTAGGTTTACGGCCACGCTTCTTCGGCACAGGCTCTTCTGATGTGGCACGAGACTCGGGAGGAGAGTCACCCAGACCATACTCAGTTCGCAACTTGCCCTCTTTTCTGGCCGCGCGACGAGCCGTTTTGGCATCCTTGCGAGCGATAGCGGCCTCGATTGAGTCCTCGTCGTTGTCGACAGCCTCCAACCACTGTTCTTCGGTGAGCCCATCGTCATATTTGACCTTCGTTCGCTCTCTGGCACCACGGCCATAGTTCTCCTCGATCTCTTCCACGACGGCTGTCTCATCGTTGACGTAGATGTCCGGCAACTCGCCTTCGCTGAAGAGACGAGGATATTTCTTGTTGGGACCATAAGCGTCGTTCAAGGCACGATCCTCATCGATTTTCTGGAACACATCTAATTCGTCGGGAGACCGCATCATGATCATGTTGAGGTCATCGTCGTCCATCTCGGCCTGTTCAAGGTTTTCGGCAGCCTCGGCAGACTCAAGCATGATCCTAAGCATTGCATCACGTTCCTCGTTCGTAGACTTGTTATCGAATTTACCGGCCTGGATGACCTTGCCATCCATGTCAAGCTTGAAGTTCGCACGTTCGAGAATCTTTTCTTCAACGGAGTTGGAGCTGATAAGACGCAAGATGCGGACTTCGTTCTTTTGACCGATACGGTGAGCACGATCCTGTGCTTGAAGATCCTGGTGAGGGTTCCAGTCGGAATCGTAGATGATGACAGTATCGGCTGTTTGAAGGTTCAAACCGAGACCACCAGCGCGAGTGGAAAGTAAGAAGCAGAAGTAAGGTGAATCGGGAGCGTTGAAGAGCCTGAGAAGGTCTGACCGATCATCCGCCTTGGTCGAACCATCGAGGCGCAGATACTGAAGTCCTCTCAAGCGCAAGAAGTCCTCCATGATGTTCATGATTTGTGTCATCTGGAAGAACATCAAAACTCTGTGTCCAGTGGCCTTGAATTTTGGCAATATCCTGTCAAGCAGCTCGAATTTGCCTGCAGTACGCCAGAGCAGGTCGTTGGTGCCCTTTCCAGGGTTCAACTGCTCCTCAACCTCCTCGAAAACAAACGGATGGTTGCAAAGCTTTCGCAGCTGCATAAGCATGTTGCTCAAACCACGCATGCCAGTCTTGCCGCCCTTGCCATCGCTGACCACAAGTCTGTTGTTGGTGACCAACTGCTTGTACAGCTTGGCCTGGAGGGCAGAGAAGGTACACTTAATGACTCGCTCTTGCTTGTCAGGCAGATCCTTCTCAACATCCTTCTTAAGACGGCGCAATAGGAATGGACGGAGAACCTTGTGAAGACGACGAATGACAAGCAGCTGCTCTTCTTCAGTAAGTTCCATCTTATCTTGACCACCAGTGTTTGCAAATGGCGTGTTGAACCACTCGTCGAAAGACTTGACGGACTTGAAAATGGTGGGAAGAACAAAGTTGAGCAGAGCCCAGAGCTCAGGAAGATTGTTCTGCAGAGGTGTACCAGTAAGAATAAGACGATAGCGCGTGGTGTAGTACTGCGTGATCGTGCTACTGAGCTTGGAGTTGGAATTCTTCATACGATGACCCTCATCGACAATCATGTGGAGCCATTTGATTTTGCTCAAAATCGGACGGTCTTTGATGATAAATTCATAGGTGGTAAGGAGGACCTGGAAATTGCCCCAACGGATCTGCTGTTGCTGCTGTTTACGCTGCTGCGGCGGGCCCTTGTAGACAATGCGGGTGACACTGGGGGCCCACTTCTCGAACTCGTTATTCCAATTCGTCAACGTACTGAGAGGCACAATAACCAGGTAAGGACCGGGTTGTTGTTTCCTCTCGATGAGATACGTGATAAGACTGATGGTTTGAATCGTCTTGCCGAGACCCATTTCATCAGCCAAGATACCGTTGAGGTTGTTGTTGTAAAGCGAAAGCATCCACTGCAGACCCTTGAGTTGATATTCCTTGAGGGTACCACCGACAAGGTTGCTAGACTGTTCGTAAACGTCTTCCTTGATGCGATGGGCAACCTCGTAGTAATCAACCTTGTTGCTTCTCCTGCGGGGGTCATCCTCTTCCATGTCTTCTTCCTCTTCCTCCTCGTCGCTCGGGAGGTCGGTGGCACCGTACTTTTCGCCAGCGCTGCGTTGCTGGGCCTTGACAGAAGCGGCCAACTGGTTGAGGAAACCGTCGGTCTGCTTGAGCAAATGGGAGATACGGGTATCCTTGGCTTGACCGAGCAGCTTCAGGTAAGTCTCTTCGTCGTTGGCCTTCAAAGCCTGCAGACGCTGCTTCGCAGTGCGCTCGACACGCTTCTGCTCTTCCTTCTCGATGTTCTGGTGGGTTTGCATCATGGCACGACCAAGGCGCTGCAGTCGTTGCTTCTGGTTGAGCGCAGCCTTTTGAATCTCTTCGCCGCGAGTGATGACCGCCTTGAGCTGGTCGTTCTGCTTCTTCTTCTCTTTGCTCTCGCGGGCATCGCGTTGCTGCTTCTCCAACTTCTCCGTAATGCGAGCTTCGCGGAGAGACTGCTTCTTGACACGACGGTACATCGCACGGTTGGCGGTCATTGCGAGGTTGTCAGCGTAGAGGATTTGTTTTCCAATCTCCTGCCTCAAAGCGCGCTGTTTGGGCAACAAACAGAGCTTCTTGTATTCGATAAGGGCTTTGAGTTTCAGGTTTTTCGAGTGCTCATCGGTTGGAACGTCCGATTTGCTCGTGTCCCAAATACCAATGTTTGCAGGCAAAGACTCAAGTTCCGCCTTCCTAGATTGGATGCGGTTGTACATCATAATGTCCCGCTCTTCTCGAAGTCTATCGACATCGACACCAGTCGGCATGATGCTTGGCAAAATGACACGCCTGTCGCGGAGACCATGGTCGGCATAACTGATCGTCTTGGGAAACATCGAGTACGGATCGGTAGTTGTCTTGAAACCCTTGTGGGCATTAGATTCCTCCTTGTTCGCATCAGTCGTAGCAGCTTGCGAGGCATCTTCGAGAGCCTGGCCAGCAGCGGCTACAGCCTCGGCCGGGGTCGGGGATTTCTTGGCTTGCATGGAAGGGAACAACTGCTGCTGCATGTCCAGGGGAAGTGGCATGTTCCTAGAGAGGCGCTTAAAGGCAGCAATTTGATTGCGCAACATCCACATCTGCTGCTGCGTAAATCCGTTGTTCGCCGCGTTACCAGGAGCCGGGGTGGGCTTTTCAGTAGCTCCGGATTGTTGGGAAATGCCATTGGTGCCGCTGCTGGGGACAGATTGAGTTGCGGATGGGGCGGCAGTCGCAGGTGTTTGGCCGTCTGCTTGAGCTCCAGATGCGGCCGCGATGCCGTTGGCGGAAAAGCCTTGACCATTTCCGTTCTGTTGTTGAGCAGCAGCTTGCTGCTTTTGCTGTTCGAGCAGGTAGCGCTGCCTCTGCTTCTGGAGATTTGTTTGTTGCTGCACGGCTTGGAGGAGGTTGCGCGCCTTAATGAATTCGGGGTCGGATTCGCTGACGTTTTGCATTTTCATCTGTTGGTATTTCTGCGCGCCCGTCAGTAAATGTATGTGGTGATTAGTGACGCAGTTTGAGGAGACCTACTTGGAATGTCGCCTGAATGTGTTCTTTCGTGAGGCCGACTGGCAGGGGCATAACGCCGCCCTGGCCTTGCATGCCGTTGACAGGTTGGACGGAAGCCATGTTTGCAGTGTTGTGTGTCGCTGTACGGCCGGTCTACAAAGTGTTAAGCCGCGGCGACGCGCCTGAAGGGCCCTCGGCTGAAGAAGACCGCCGAGGATGGGTGAGAGTGGACGTGGCTGCAGGGTGTCGAGGGCTTCAGATCATTATCGGGCGGTGGTGGGATGGCAAGCAGCAATGCGAGCGGTTGGCGGCCGTCGGAGACAAGCCGGGGAGCAGGGCGACCGCAGGCGTCGCGACGTGCGAATTGGCGGGTGGGAGGCGAAAAAGAGTGTGGTGTGGTCGGAGGGTCGCGTGCAGCGCGAAATTCGTGGAGTGGGAAGCTGCACGCGTCGTGGAGGACGTGTCGATGCGCGGAGATAAGGCTCGGGGGTGCTGCGATGGGGGGTGGTTCGTCAACCCGCGATGCGACAAAGTGAAGGACGTGAGTAGGTCCAGCGCAGCTGGAGGCTGAGTCTTGGCCCGGGCTAGCGCCGCACGTGACCCGCCCAACAACCGCACCACAAAGCACATTTCCATGCTTTCCCCTCTCATCCTCCCCTCCTGACGCCCGGGACACACGCGTTGACTTTGACTTTGCATTCCTAATCTTACAGGTACCGCCTTCGCTCCAGGTCAAGTGACCCTCATGTGACCTCATCAATGGGGATTGGGGAGACCGGCCTGCAGTCCTAAGGCGCGTGCGTGACACAACGCAACAGCTGCTCCAGACTCCCACCCACATCCCGCAACTCCCCGCCTCTCAAAAACCTAAAAACCCCCAGCCCCACCGTTGATCCTATCCAAGCCGGCGCCCTTCCAGAAACCCTTTCTATCCATGCGCACACGCATCCATGCACTAGTCCCTAAACCCCCGTTGAAGCAAAAGAAAAAGAAACTTAGATCGGCCTCTTCATCGGCGGCGGCGGCGGTGGAGGCTTCTTGGCACGTGACGGAGGAGGCGGTGGTGGTGCCTTTCTAGCGCCACCAGGAGATGCATCAGTCGCAGCAGCAGACCAACTGGCCTTTCTAGAAGCCAGGCTGCCGTACGATGGTGCCGGAGACACGGACCGGCCTCTGCCGTATGCACCGTCATCCTCGGCTTCGTCACCGTCTCCGTACCCATACATGTCGCTACGACTCCTCACCGGTCGCAAGGTATTACGAGCGGCGTAAACGGCCGATGAATCGGTCGGGACACGAGACAATCGTGGCGCGCCAACGGGTGACTCGTCAACACGACCTCTCGGACTCTCAGCCATGCTAGTCGCCGCACGATTGATGCTGGGGCGCTTGGGGGAGTCTGCACCAGTGTAGCTCCTGCTGGGAGATGCGCCCCTGGTAGGGAGCTTCGGAATGGTGAGCTTTGGCTCTGGCTCGGGTTCTTCTTCGACGGGATTGAAACGTTCAGAGTATGAGTGCGCGGTGTTCGAGCGTTGTCTGGAGCTGGGGGGACGGCGACTGTCTCCTGGAGATCCAATACTAATGACCAGTCAGCAATTGTGCCAAACATGAGCTCCCTCTGGCATCACTTACTTAGCAGGCCATTCCCGCTTCAGTTGCAAGAGGATCTCCCTGCACTTGTCGTGGTAGGCGAGCTCAGCCTCAAGGAAGGTCGTCAGGTCCTCCACGTTGTCTCTCTCAGCTTCCTTGACATCCTCCATCCGGCGAAAGACATCATCATTGGCCTCTTCGTACTTGATCTTTTGTGAGCGAAGCTCTTCTTCCACCCTAAAGTCTTCCTTCTTTGCTTTCTGCATCTTGGCGAGCGAGGCATCGTAGGCAAGCCGACGTTGTTCCAACTTCTTGCGGGCCGCATTGTATTCCTTCATCTGCGCGACGTTGCGCTCAACTCCCTCAAGCCAACTGCCCGATGCGTCGACAAGATAAGTTTCCTGGGTGCGTGCGATCCTTTCTTGAGCCCTACCCATCGCTGAGGAAGTGTGAGCTTGGTGCGCCATTCACGATCAAGGCTTTAGGGTACGTACATGTTAAGCAGCCACCATAGATTGACTCCGGGTCAAAATCGTCACCATGACTGATCATGGTAGAGCCCAGGTATCCTATGGGCGTGAACTTCTCTTTGTCTTCGCCATCGGTGCGCTTTGATAGCCATTTGATATAGGTGTTCATGGATGAATGGAGCTTGTTCGTGCCTAGATGAGCGAATTAGCGCCACTTGTCAAACCGCGCGCGATAGCAAAAAACATACCGTCAGATCTCACGTTCATCTCCTGCTCAAGAGCCTTGAAGTTGTCGGACGTGGTCGTCTTGGCCTCCCCGCCCATGCGCTCACCCGCCCATTGCTTAAAGCGGTCGAGCTTCTTGTTGACAAGCATGATGGCAGATAGTACGCGGGATAAGAATGATGAAGGTCCCTCAATCAACGGTTGAGGCGAACCTTTGTAGAGGAGCGCCGGTGCCTCTAGCGATTTAGGTCACGCTCGCTTGCGTACTCGTTTGACCGTGTGGTCGAGGGGCTTTGGAAGCTTTGGCTAGCAATTCCAAGTCCGGTTTCAGGTGGCAAGAGGGGTGTCGATGGGCCACAGCAGATAGGTAAATGAGCGTCTGGTGGGACTGGAGAGCAAGAAAGCGAGCAAGAAATGCGGAGGAGGGGAGAGACGCGGCACAGCCGTCAAGATATGCTCATAGAGTTCTAGCCCTGATGATGCCACAAGGATTCAAGGAATCCCAAGCGGTGCCGATCTTGGAGCAAGGGCCAAGGACGACGACGCGGGAACCGCGCGTTCTGGCTCGAGCTGTCCCCATCAAAATCGTGGCTCAGCCAACGACCGTCACTGTCAGTTCCCCTCCTTCCAAGGGGTCTGCCGATGACACGGTGCTAATTCCCCTCTTTCGCGTGCCTGTCGACCATCTGAAACACCCATACACGCCATTAACATGAGGGCGTCAACCGTTTCAGCACAGGTCCCACGACATTGCAAAAATCTCCTATTTATGGACGTCATCTCGAAGAGCATTATCATTCGTTAAGGCAAAACGATCTGCCCGTGAGCCATTTTCAATTGATACTGAGTGGTCGCACACGTGCCCAGTCTGGAATCTACCGTGGGCTCGTTGCGGAAATAACTGAAGAAGCCTTGTTCGCACCATGTTTTTTATTTCCTGGTACATAAGGCTACTATTGGCCCCAAGGAAATCCGAACCCGCAGCAAAGAACACCCAAACCCATGCATCACCCGAGAATCTACTCCTTCGTCTTCTGCGTACCACGGAGCAGACCAGTTCTCCGGGCAGCGATGAGACCGGCCTTTTGACCCTGGGCGGCGTAGCGGGAGATGGTAGAGGCCTTACCGATGTGCTGGTGGTTACCACCACCGTGAGGCTGTAGAAGAGCGAATCAGCATCCAAGATTTGGCAGAAGAAGCCGGAGCTACTTACGTGATCAACGGGGTTCATGGCAACACCACGAGTCTTGGGCCAAGAGTTGCGCTTGACGGCGAACTTGTGCTTGGCGCGGGAAGCCTCTGTCGCATTCATTAGCTTCCGCTCTTGTGCATGCACGTCACTTTATGCACATACTCAGAAGAGGCTTGTCCGTCCTTCCACCACCAGCGACGATACCGACCATACCGCGGACGGAGCTCTTGACGACCTTCTTGGCACCGGAGGGCAGCTTGATGCGGGTCTTGCCCTCGTCGGGGTTGTGGCCAATGACGGTAACGTAGTTGCCGGAAGTCCTTCCAAGCGCACCACGGTCACCAATCTTCTCCTCGACGTTGGAGACGACGGTACCCTCAGGAACAGAGCCGAGAGGAAGGACGTTGCCGATCGTCAAGCTGGCGTTCTTTCCGGCGTAGATGAACTGGCCGGTGTACATGCCCTCGTTCGCGATGAAAGTCTCGGTGTGGAGCTTGTAGCGGTAAGGGTCACGGAAGACGACCTTGGCGAGGGGAGCGCCACGTCCGGCGTCGTGAACAATCTCCTTCACGACACCACGGACGTAGCCGTGACGCTCAGCATAGTCGTAGGTCCGGAGCTTGGCGGGGGCCTTGTTGAGGCGGGTGTGGGCCACGAAGATGGAACCGCGACTTTCTTGACGTTAGTGTTCGTTCGAATCGTTGCGACATGCGGATTGTAGCGCGTACCCCTTCCTCTGGTTCCTGATAACACGACCCTGCGAACTGTCAGCTCAGGTTCTCATGCAGCCTGCAGGCGGTTGCCATGTCTTGTCGGGCGCCGCGCTGTCTGTCGTTCTAATCCGCCGCAACCGATTGTGATTCGCAGACAGTGCGTGCCACGCAAGAATGGTGGCCGTAGGTTGAAGCATCATGCGAAAGATATTACTGACCATTTTGGCTGCTGTTGTTGTCGTGCAATGTGATCCGTCCGGGTGTCGTCCTTGGGGACAAAATCTGAGTATTGTGCGATTGATGATTTAGCGAAGGCGGCTGGCTTGGCAAGCTTTGGCCACCTCACGCTAGCGCTACTTCAACCTCGACTTTGAGCGCCGCCTCACCATCAACCATGACGCATCCCCATCAAAAATAAGAGCAAGGTCAGAGGGTCTCTGAAGCGCTGCGAGAGGAGTCGACCGTCAATTTAGGTCACATGCATCGCATTATGACCGCTGTTATCCTTCCAAAAGTTAAGGATTTGCCATTTCTTGTTTCCGTACTGATTCAATACCATCTCGTCTTGTTGAAGCATTTCGTAGTGTCGCAGTTTCAGTTCATGTGGTCAGTTGGTTGAATAGCGATGTTGTTGTTATGCGCGACGCGACAACAAGTAACAGGCCCTTCGAAAGAAACCGCTGGCGACCGCGGAGCTCAGTAAACCTTTTTAGTTTGTGCTGCTGGCCATATTGTGCGGAAAAAGCATTATTCGTTCATCTCGAGTTTCTCACATTCCTGTTGGTCCCACAATAACAGTCTCCCCTAACATTGGTTCTAGGACCCTGAGTTATGATTAGAACGCATTGCGGCTACTCTATTTCACGCGGTCGTATACACCGCAAGGACCCCCAGTCATAGCACCAAAAGCGAGGCGTGGGCGAGCATGTTAAGAAACCTCTTCGCCAACGGTATCAACGCTACGGTCGCGAAATTACCGAAGAACTTTGGTAGTTTTGGACCAACCTGAAACCCGTGAACCTTCCAGTCAAGAGCAAGGAGTCAACTGTACATCTACACGGACGCATACGCAGTTTGCAACACTGCTGCGATGTGCGATGATCGAAATTTCGGGGGGAACCTAACTCCCCACGATGAACGCAACTCTTCGTCGGCATCATTGCACTTATGGCCGCGACGGAGAATCGACAGCACCGTCCGGGTGAGACCATTTGTGTCGGTTGCAAGATTGAGTCTCCTTCGCAGGGAAACCGACGGCAGTTGGGCTTTCGAATATCACCGGTCGGGCAGTCAGCGTGGACCCTACGGAACACAGGCTGGTTGGCGTCAATCACCCAGCCACCTGAATGTCGCCCATGGTCTCTCCGAAAGCAACTATGTATATCGTAGGAAAGAAATGCTATCTTCTGCTGTCGTTTCAAGTCCAACTCAAGCGTGATATGATGGATATATTGAACCTGCGTGCAAGCCAGCTCACCGCTGGTATAACAATGATGCTAAGGCCAATCATGTAATCTTATCGTCGTGCTGTTCCTAGCTCCATTCTCGACGTAGTGCTGGAGCGCGGCCGCACTTCACCTCCTCCACACCACAACCATCTGCACTTCAACAACAACCACAGCCACCAACACCATGAGCGACTCGGATCTCTCATCGGTGTTGTCGTCGCCTCCTGCGAGCGACAACGAATCGCCAGCCGCCGTCGGCCCCATGGACAAGTTTCTGAAGAAAAAGACGACCGCAAAGAAGAAGGCCGCGCCCGCAAAGACCCCCGACAGCCCTCCACCACAAAGGAAGCGCCCGGCATCTCCACCACACGAGGAGGTCATCGCCGACAATCCAGACATAGCTGTAAGTTACATGCGCGATATGACACGTCTTTGACGCGTGCAACGCGTCCTATTTGCAAAGCACGCCATGCTAATGCGCATCCTACATCATAGTTCATAGTCATGTTCCGTTCCCGCTTCACCGATGTCTTCCCTGCGAAGTGTCCTCACTTGGGGCCTCAGGATGTTGAAAGAGGCGTTGTAGACCAATTGCCGTCATCGCATATCGAGAGTCTGTTGTGCGCGCTACTGGGACTCGCATTGAACCGCAAGAAGCCTGTCGAGTACGTCCGCCCCGCCGCTGCACTAGCGCCTACATGGAACACAACCAATACTCGGTCGCATGTAGCGATAAAGTGAGGATAAGGCTAACCCGCTGTCGCATCAACAGAAAGGGACACTATGGCCGAGCTCTTGAGGAGGCAGTTGCCGCCAACAAAACCCAATGGCCGAGGTCATGGCAGGGAGTCAACCCTGTGAGCGGCTCTAAATCGTTCAATACAATGGGCCCGCAAGAGCGCGTATGTCAAAGTCTTCCCATGTCGCCTTGCGACGCTTTGGTCGCTAACTAGTTGCAGCTTTCTCTGTTGAAGGCTCTCATCATTTGGAGCTTGAGTGATTCGGAAGCCGTGAAGGGCATGATCAAAGACTCTTACAAGCAATCCCGGCACGACGATGATCTCAACCAACCGCTGTCCGTTCAGCCATGGGGTCGCGATGCCGAGAAGCGCCGTTACTGGTTGATTGAGGGCAAGGACGACACGAACTTCCGCCTGTACCGCGAGAGCAACCCGGCTCTGAAGCACAACACATGGTGGAGCATTGCGGGATCGATCGATGAATTGAAGCAGGTTGCGCAAAACTTGGCCGATGACAACGTTCAAAGCTCGCGCAAGCTAAGTGAGCGGATCCTTGCTGCTATCCCTCGCTTTGAGGCAACGGAGGAGGTAAGTCTATCCCATCAATCATCCAAGGTTATAGTATTGATGAGCGTATGCAGAAACGTAAGCGTCGCGAGTACCGTCTGGCTCGCAAAGCGCAGTTTGCGCGTCCCGAACCTGGCTTCTCACTCTACGAAGGCCGTACCCGTGGCAAACGCATGAAATACACATTCTCGGATGACGAAGATGAGTTGACTGATGCTACCTCCACTCGCCGGTCTACTCGCAACTCAGGTTACGGCACTCCTAACGAAGTATCCGGGCCCACTGTCACCGCTAGTGGTCGCCAAGTCCGGTCGCGTGTCGGAGGCACCTACGGAGAGACCCTTCTAAGCGGCCAGGCGGGTGAGGATCAGTCTCCCATGACAGCTGACTATGAGCGTTCTGGAACCGATGAACCGCGTGCCAACGGACGTTTGACGCGCTCCGGGAGATCTGGTGCCGGCCGCGCAGGTCGTCGCCGCACCCACATCGACGGTTGGAACAGCGTCGATGAAATGGATGATGAGGACGATGCGTCAGGTGGTGAATGGGGTGGCGGTGATGACGATGAAGAGGAAGAGCCGCAGCTGGATGATGATGAAGAGGACTTCGATGAGGCCTCGGATGATGATGAACTGGACGTGATGCCAAATGGCGGTCCTTTGGTCGTCAAGCTGCATGTCGCCAAGAGTCGCCTTGCGGCCATGAGCTTGGGCACGCAGGACAACAAGATGGATATCGACAACGCTGAGGAGAACGAGTTCCACACCAACAAGATGGATCTCGACGCGCCGCAAGCTGCTCCCGGCGCCGATGCCACCGTCAAGCTGCCGTCTCCACCTGCAAGCGAAAGCAAGACCGAACCACTGCTCAACGGCAAGATGGAGACTGCGCCTGCCACGGAGACCGCCACTGCTAGTAACTTGGGCGGCATGGCCAGTCAATCTGCTCACACCTTTACTTTCAATCAGCAGCCAGTAAGCACCAACCACATGACAGGCGCCCCGCTCGAGGACGTCAAGAAGGTTGCCTCTACTGAGCAGCATCGGGTTGCGCTTCCGACTTCTACTTAGAAGCTATTGCTTTTCATTCAATTTGTTCTGGTCGGGATAGGATACCCTCTCTCGCTTTCTGATTAGACCACTGGCGGATGATGTTTCGGACTCGAGGGAAGCTTGGCGTCACGGCGTCATATCTGCACATGTTCAACTTTGAGCAGTGCCAAATGGAATTATAGATCTGTAAGCTTACGGTACTGGACGGACTCATGTAGCATATTCGGATTAGTAGCACAGGCTGAGCAAGTCTCGTTCATTGAATTTTTATGTCCAGTGAAGCTTTCATGCGTGGTGTTCACTCTCGCTATGTCTATACAAGAAATAAAGTTATTGTGATGCCGTTACTCCTAATAAATTGTCCCATCTTCGCTGGGTATCTGGAATTATTTCTTGAACATTCATCTCCTTCCCCTTTTCCCACACGAACCTCTGCTGGGTCCTGAAATACTCGCTATGTCTGCCTTGCTCAACCTCAGCGTGCCACCGCTAAACCGACCAACGTCCGGCCCACCAACACCCCTCTCCCTCTTCTTATGCTCCACCTTCTTCATCGTCGGTTTCTCGAGGATGATACCATTTTCCTTCGCCTCCTGTCGTCGCTTTGATTCCTTCGCGGCTGCCTTGGCGACTATGCCCTTCCGGTGTGACATGGGCATCTTCTCTTGATGTAGAATTGACTTCTTCGAGCCCAAGGCTTGGAGACGCATGTCGGTAGCTTTGTGCCGGCTCTTCCCTGTCGGGCCGCTGAGGATGTCGTTTGCATCCAGAAGATGGGACTCCTTCAGAAGACGCTGAAGCGCCAAATCATTCTTAAGATTCATGGCTTCTCCTTCCCCCTCTTCTCCGTTGTCTCCGCCGGCCTTGGTTGGTTTATTCGTGGCGGGGGCCGCGGAAGAGGGGGGTTTGGAAGACTAGTAGCCGTCAGATAGAACCTCTAAGATGTGGAGGATAGCAAGGCCTACCATGAACGCTTTCAGTTCAGACTTGTCTGCTCGCTCTCTGTGAACTGGTCCTGTGTGCTCGACAACCTCGACCTTTGGCGCATCCTCCTCCTCAGAAATGCCTTCCCAGTCGTCCTCCTCCTCATCTTTCTCTTCCTCAACTGCAGGTTCGGGAGCTTGAGCCCGAGCCTCAGACTTCTTTGCGCCATCAAGAGGCTTGAACTTCGCCTCAAATGCGCGCGCAAAAATAGCCTTCAAGTCCTCCGCATCATCTGCCGGTTCCGGGGCCTGCTTAGGCTTAGGCTTCTTGGCATTCTCGACCTTGGGCTCCACGCGCTTCCTCTTTCCCAGTAAAATGGCCATTTTGGTATAATGTCGGAGTTGCGGCAGCTCAGCAACTTTGCGACGCGCAGCGCGGCGCGCTTCACAAATTTGGCGGTGAGCGGAATTCTGCCGCACCGCCGATGTCACACCTCCGAGCGCAACTCCGCAAACGCACCTTCAAACCGCGCTTCGATAGCCAAAATGACGAAGTTCCGCCCTTGCATTGACCTGCACTCTGGATCTGTCAAGCAGATTGTTGGCGGAACCCTTACGACTACTGACAGCGACCTTAAGACCAACTATGTCTCCGAGCTGCCCTCTGGGTACTATGCGAAGCTGTACAAGGACAATAACTTGACGGGTGCGCATGTTATCATGCTCGGACCTGGGAATGAGGAGGCTTCCACCGAGGCCGTCAAGGCTTGGCCCAATGGACTGCAGGTCGGAGGTGGCATTACGGACGGAAACGCTGCGAGTTGGATTGAACGCGGGGCAGAGAAGGTGGGTAGCAGTGGCATTGAGTCTCATTAGCAATTGAAGCATGTCTTCTACGATCTCTTCACTTGCCCCGCGATGTGTTATAGTGGCATTGACTGATGTGAGAATAGTAGGTGATCATAACTTCCTACCTCTTTCCTTCTGGCAAATTCTCCCTCGAGCGTCTCCAGGCCGTCCTCTCAGCGCTGGGTAATGACAAGGAGAAGCTTGTCATCGACCTCAGCTGTCGCAGACGCGGCGACACATGGTTCGTAGCCATGAACAAGTGGCAGACGATTACGGATATGGAGCTCAATCAGGGTTCGTGTTTCCAGCAAGACTGTTCAGGTTGCGATACTTCCAGAGACTAATCTTCCATGTAGAAGCCATCTCCCTCCTCGAGCCTTACTGTGCCGAGTTCCTGATCCACGCCGCTGACAATGAAGGCCTTCAGCAAGGCATTGACCATGAGCTCGTGCGGAAGTTGTCCCAGTGGTGCTCCATCCCGGTGACATACGCCGGCGGTGGGAGAAGCCTGGAAGATCTGGACACGGTCAAAGAGTTGAGCGGCGGGAAGGTCGATCTGACTATCGGCAGCGCCCTGGACATCTTCGGCGGCAGCAGCGTAAAGTTCGCGGATTGCATATCGTGGAATAACGCCCAGCAATAAACTGGCTCCACTAAGTGGTCAGGACCATACGTGGTACATGTGTTAACAACATTTGGCTTGTAGATCATAAAATTATGGAAGGGCTGCATAAATTAGAGTACCAGCCAGGCATGAATAGTTCTGTCTATGGTGCTGCAATCCTATCCTCTACGTTGAAGCCGTTCGAACAACTATCATCGCAATCTAAACGCCTGGACAATTGGTGAAACTGGTATGGAACTCGAGAACAAAAAGACGCTGGATGTATTTACATGCTCCGCTAGAACGTTCACTCATTCATAAGAAATGCTTACAGATAAACACTAGGACCAACAACGCTGGGACGCTTTGAAGCAAATGTGATCGACACCCTCCAAGCTAAAGATAGACTCCGAGGAAATGCTCGATCTTAAATCTACAAAACTTCGGCAGAGTTTCAAGACTTGTCCGTGGGCAGGATATCCCGGCTCGAATGGGGCGTCTGGTACGTGTCCGACACAGACGAATGGTTATGCAACTTGTACTGCGGATCCGCGTTGCGCAGTCGGTCCCGCAATTCTTCCAGCAATTGTTCTTCCTCGGAGCCCAATGTGAAGTTCTCCGGCAACACAATGTTGTCTTCGGTGATTATAATACGATGTTGCATATTGACCCCATCCTTTTCTCCCAGGCGCGTCTTGGTTTCCTTTTCCTTATCAATCGAACTGTGCTCAATGTCGGGCTTCTTTTGTCGGCCAACGTCCCGCGGCGTCCACCAGTACAGAGGATACTGGCGCTGAATGTTGTTGATGATGAGAGCAACTCCGAGCATAAGGAGTGTACCGATGAGGACCAGCGGAACAAAGAACCAACCCATTGCGTTAGCGGTTGGATCAGTCGCGGCGAGGACAGCCGTAGCACCTCCAGGCGGATAAATTGTATTCGTCATGGTCATCATCCACGAGGCGAGGCCACAGCATAAGGGTCCTGCCAGCCACCGGATGTTCTCAAAATTAGGGCTGAGCATAAACAACTTCGTGATTCCGACTCCAACGATGGCCGACAGGGTGTTTCCCAGGACCGCGTTTCGCGGCTGTGCGAGCGGAGACTGGATGACATTGTAATGGAGGATTGCTGCTGCTCCCTGCGTGTTTCAATGAGCGAAAGAAGCAACAGTGTGGACCAAAGGTAAACACGAGCGTACCAAACTTGCCACTAACACTGGCGGATTGTGCTCTTGGATGACCGAGCTATACCTGAAGACGGAAGAGACGACTGTCAGGCCGCAAAATGCCCCTACGAGTGCCCATATCGAGACTAAAACGTTGCCAACCTCTTGGCGGACGGAAGTCCTATGTCCGAGGAGAAAGGAAATCTGCTTCGGAAGTCGATATAGCTGAGAGCGGGGTATTACGCGATTGAGGTAGCGGTCTATGTCGAAGTTCAATTCCCGGACTTTAGGAGAAATCATCTTTGGCACAGACGGGTTTGTGCAATGGTAACCGTACGGTGTTCTTTGTCTTTGTGGAGAAGTAGTCGACAGAAAGTCAAGAAAGGCACCAGAAGCACGCCCCTCGGTCGCCAGCTACTCACCCCATCCAGGTCAGGCGTTCAGGATTCCCATGACGCCGGTAATGATGACGCCGGTAATGATGCGGATGGGAGGCGCCCGGAAGCAATCGCCTCACAAATATTCCGTCATCCGCATGCCACTCAGTGGCATCATACGCCTCCCTGATGCCCACCAACACGGCTGGGGAGATCTCTTCGGAGAGCGCTGGAACGGCTGGCACCCGGCTTCGAGATGCCAGTGTGGCCCGAAACCTGGAGTCAATGCCGTTTCCATAACGTAAGATGATCGTGGCCTGGCGTTTAAGCGTTTATTCAACTTCTCCGGTTTCTCCGCACAGCAGCGGCCACGACATTTGGCTGATCTGGGGTTTGAGTGATGGTCTTTGGCAGCGCAGCGACGAGTTCTTGTAGAAATGTTAAGGGAGGTGGAATCAAGCCTAGATATAGACCCGCAATGGATATCAAGCAATTACGCTAGTGCTCAGAGAATGTTAGCGTTGGCGTTGACAGAGATAACAGAGCTGGAATAGGAAGCTTATCAACATCAGCGTGATATGGGGAAATGAGGATGCTGATAAGCATTCTTAAAAGAATATAATGTTGACAAACAACGCAACTTCTCAACAACTTCCAGCTCGCTTGGTCTAGTTGGTTATGGCGCCGGTCTCATATTTCCAAGTATGACTGCTTCTCAGAAGCGGGTGATCCGGAGGTCGGCAGTTCGATCCTGCCAGCGAGCATTTTTTTGCCTTTTTCTACTTCTTGTCATGTAGAAATATTTTCAAATAATTTTTGGTGTACTGGCTTACGTCCAGTTTCGCATGGCAGCGTCTGCGCGTAACCCCGCTCACGTTGTTTTGGTTCGTCTATTCTCTCCAATTTAACGACAGGCAGGCAGTCGCAACCCACGACTAAGCGATGATCAGTCGGGGCAACCCAACTTTATTTCAACGAAGACATACATCTTTAGCTTCAACACCATGCACAGGGCAAACATTTTCGGCTATTGGCATTATCGCTGTAGCTACTCTGCTTACGGGTAGCTTCTGTGCTTAGATCCAGCCCCAGTCCGCTGGACTCTAGGGTCTTCGTTAACGGGAGGGTGTGTGCCAGGATCGTTGAAGTTGCCTAACTCGTTGAGATGTTCAGTCTCCGCGGTAGGCACAGCTGGCTCGTAAAGGCTACGAGGTATTTCGTAATAGAGCACCCTATCTTCATTACCGGATAGCCCTAGGTTCTGTTCTATATAGTTCTAACTATATATAGGATATACTTCTACCTGTATACACGGCACCGGATAATTTGCCCACCCTACGTGATAGCATCTACAGAATTACATAATGTGTTTTCTAGTCTTTAAGATCTTAGGTCTCTATACCCTTATAAGTACGTTTATACCCTTCGAATATTTTATTTTTATACCCTCGTAGCTACTCTAGTAGTCGTATATATCTATACCTCTATACTCTCGTAGTATACTCTACTACTCGTATATTTTTACTTTTATATAATTATATAGTATCTATTAGCTGTAGTGTAATAGTCTATTATAACTACCTAAGAAGTATTCTGTAGGTATTATAGATTTTACTTAATATATACTTAAGAGGTAGGTAAAATATCTAGAAGGGGTAGGCAAATTATCCGGGGCCTACGCTTATACATTCGTAGAGTACCTTTACCTATCTATCTTTATTATTTCTAAAGGCCTTATATATTACTCTCGTACTCTCTTATTACCGTACCCTCGTATTATATAGAATACTCTTAGCTACTTCTATATTTTTTAACTTAGTACTTATATAATACCGCACATACTTTAAATATTTAGCGCTACAACCTAGATAGGGACTACTCGGTAGGTATAGCAAATTCCATCAACAAGTAGCTAAGAGGTAGGAAAAACGCCTAAGAAGGATAAGCAACCATCTAGAGCCGATACAACTAGTGGTGCTTCATATTAGGCGATATAAGCGTTCTAACCTGCCTAGAGAGTAAGTAGTTTATGTTCTACTTTATCCCGACGCGAGCTGTAACCACCTAAAAGCATATAACGATATACAATCATTTATATCTAGTAAGCAGTGCTACCTACTAAGTTTTACTATAACTATGAAGCAAATGCTTGCGCGTCTTTGTAAGGATTTCTACTCGCAGCGTTATAGTCCTAGGGCCATTGAGGTTATGCCTTCTCAACACAAGCGGCAGATATCTAGTACTGGCATAACCATCTTCGAAACGGGTAGATCGCTCCTCACGTATCACTTATGTTTCCCTCTCCTATTCGATACAAGCCTTTTCCAGTGTAGGTGGCATACCATACTGGCGCCAGAAAAAAATCATCTCAAGGCAGTCACCACCATTCACCACAAAGAGCGAATGAACATCATCGCCACCATCCACCCATCTCCCTCGCACACTGAAAATCCCCCTTCGAAATTCAAAAACTTCTTGCCTAACACAACTCCAACTCTGCACTTGCACCCGTGTCTACATCCACGATCACATTCCAACACCAATAACACAAATAAGACCGCACCGCATAGCGATACAATAACAATGCATGCTAGCCCCTCGTACTTAACCCTTGGTATATAACTGTATGTTAACCTCACGCATTACAGGCCAAACACAATCCCGATCATCATCATCAGCAACAGCAGCAGCAGCAGCAGCAGCAGCAGCACAACGAGCAGCGCCGTCCCGCTCGCTCGCTCCCCGCTCAGCCAGCTGCCGCCAACGCCAACAGAGAAGGCAAGGAAGAAGCCCGCCGTCTGGAAGCCGAAGAGGCGCAGTACGAAGCCGACATGCGCGCCGCCATCGAAGCCAGCTTGCGCGAGGTCGCTCCCGCCGCCGCCGCCGCTTCTCCAACCGGCCCCTCTCTCCCTGCCACCATCGCCGGCTCCGACTCCAACGCCGACGACGGCTTCTCGGCTGACGACATCCGCGCCGCCATCGCTGCGAGCCTGTGCACGGCGGCCGCGGAGACGGAGTCGCTCTCCTGCGGCAGAGCCGCTCCCGCTCCCACAACCACCACCACCATCACCATCACCACCAGCATTGCTAACGCCGACGCCGACGCCGAGGAGCTCGACCTCTTCCTCAACGGCGCCTACGTCCGCGGCAACTTCTTCGCCAGCGACAACACCACAGCGGCGAACCTCGCGTCGGCGCGCTCGAGCAACCAGGCGCGCACAGCGGGGGCAGAGGCGCTGCTGCTGAGCATGGATGTACGCGGAGGAGACGAGGGCGAGGAAGGAGAGGAGGAGCAAGAAGAGAGGAATGGGTGGTGGAGGCGGTATTTGCGGCGCGTGGCCGAGTTCGATGAGGAGATGTTCGTGCTGTTTGGGACGCCGATTTCGTGGCACAGGACTGAGGAGCTGTTGCAAGCTTATCGGTGGTGAGGGGCGTGGGGGTGTATGTGTATGTTGGGGTGGGGTAAGTGCTGTACTGCTGTACTGCTGCTGTTGAGATGGTTACGGTGTTTGGGGGCTTTGGGCTGTTAAGAAGGCGTTTGTCGGTATATCCAGCTAGGGTTTGCGTGCTTATTTGGACGCTTTTGTCGGTATAAAGAGAGACTCTACAAGCAGTCAGCATTAGGAAACGATCGAATTGTACCGCTCTTTGCGAAGGGGTTGAGTGAGGCGGGTGTACGATATTATCACTGAATATAAGCTTCTTCTACCTTGTATTAGGACGAATTAATACTGATCTAGTACCCCGATCGTGCCTTGATGGGGATATGAAAGCTGCTTGCGAAGACCCTGAATGTCTTCAGCTGGTTACGAACTTTTGCTTGTGTGCTCTGTTTGATTGGATTCGGGGCTGGATAAAACCTGCTGCGTTCGATGCTACTGAGTATGTTGAATGGGGTTCTTGTCGACGGTTTTGTAACCCCACGAAAATGATCCAATGCGACTTGAAGTGATATAGTACGAATGATACTAATAGTATCAGCTCCGGATGATGGCTTACTCTTCTTAAGTGTTTCCCCACCTCTTGGCTACCTGTTGACGAAATCCGCAATACCTACCGAGTACTTCTTGTCCGGACAGCGACGCTACATACGTGAAGGGAAAATGATGGGGAATATAATGGTATATTATGATGAACTCAATATATATGAGCGGGTAATAGCATTCTGTAGGATAGGTTATACTCTTACTCTGTGTAGGTCAGAACATTTGTATCGCGCAACATAAATCTTAGATCACAAAATAGACAGAAAACTTTGAATTTTGAGCCCTTGCTCTTGTGCAAACCCATATCCGTTGAAATTTTTACAAAATCCGAAAATCATAAAACGCCCTACGCCTTGCTGGATGACCAACCTATCAACACCTGATGATGCTTCGCCGAGAGGGGTATCATGTCCTGCTCACTTGGCTACCGCTTTCCCTTCTTTCCTGCGCCAGACTTCCGGGCACCCGTCTTGAAATTCTTGAAAGTAAGCGTGTTCTGGGGCTTGCCACGCCTCTTCTTCTGAACACGGCCGGTTTTCTTCTTCAAGCTCGTCATGGAAGGCTTCGTCGTTGCGTTCGCGTCGTCGAGTTCCATGTCTAAAGCGAGAAGCAGTGTTAGCGCATCTGGCCTAGTAGTGGTCAAAAGCGAGCAGCAGTTCTCCATCCGTGTCAAATCCTATGATGTCTGACGAGAGACCCAGCATGCTGTAGAAGTCCTTCTCGCTGGCGACGGTTGTCTTCTGCTCTTTCTTGTCCGACGCCCCGAGGGAGGGTGGGATGGGCCAAGAGAGACAGGGTGACAAACCTTCAGAGTTATCGGCCTGCGCGTCGGGCTGTGCTTCGGCAGCGGCTTCTGCGATGGTGTTAGTGGGCTGCGGCGGGGCGCGAGGCGAGGTGAAGTGAAGCGCACCGTCTTTCTCTACCTCCATCTCGGACTTTGCGGGACGCGGTTGCTGGGCGAGCTCGAGGAGCTTTTGCGACAGGCGCTCGGTGCGGTCATTTTCGACGGGGCCGAAGACGCGGGTCTTGAGGTTCTTGTTGTTGGTCTTTTTGATGCTGGAACGCGAGCTCTTTGCCATTTTGACGGTGTGTGTAAGTGTGTGTGTGTGAGGGAAGAGAAAGTCGAATGTGGAGGGGGAGGAAGAAAGTTGTCGGTCGGGAGGGCTTGTGGCGAGCGGACTGGCGGGCGGTGACCAGAATTTTGACATCAGGCTTGGCGCGGCCGATATCGATTACGGACCTCGAGCGCGACGAGAGCGCGCCGCGCGCAAGAGGCAAAAAGGTGCAAAAGCAGCGTTACGCAGCGACGGTGAGCGGCACACATGGTTGGACGCAGATGCAGGGCCTTTTCGGAGTGCATAAGTGGGAAAATAAGAAAAAACAAAATAGAAAAAAACAAATTCAAAAAAAAAGCTTAGGTATCCGAACGGGCAACTACGACCAGAGAGAACCTCCTTCACCACCTACTTGTCCAGCATGCCCCAACTTCCTCCTCCCCCCGCCTTCTCTCCGCCGCCCCAACCTTCCTCCTTCCATGTCTCTGCCCGACCCGACCCGACCCTTCCTCGCCCCGCCCCGCTCGAAATCTCGCCTCCATTTCGCCCGCGTCTGACCCTGCTCCGTCGAGCCCGCGCGAGCGACAAGCCATGGCCTCCGCGGGTGAGAGTCTACACCAGCGCGCCCTCGCTGTGCAACCCCAGCTGAAGCAGCTGATCAATAATGACCTCAAGGCCATATGCAAGGCTGAGGGTCTTCAGGTCTCTGGAGTGAAAGCTGCGCTGCAAGACCGCATTATCACCCGTGAGCTTTCCTTCCAGCACCCTCTCGCTCCCTCGCTCTACCGCCTCCGCTAACACCTTCTTCCTCTCGCGTGCAGACCTCTCGCACCTGGTTCACAACCGTGACGCCGCCCGACTTGATGGTGTCATAGCTCGAATCCACAACAAGGGCGCATCGCCTCCACGTCAACTCGCTCCGGCGCCCGTCTCGGCCTACCCTGATTCTGCGTCTCCAGTCTCCGCCCCAACGGGCCTGGCACCGGGCCCGCACCCAAACCAAGCATACGCCATGCCTTCGCGCCCGCGCCAGCCTTTGTTTCCGCGTACGTCCCAAGGCCCCCCCCGGAACATTTTATTCGAAATACTGAGCAGGTCACAGAGCGCTTTCAATTCAAGGATAGCCCATTCTACGAGATCTTGGAATGCATAGCTCCAACCATTGAGCTTCAGAGTAAGTTTTGCAGGCCGCTCATGCGATTCTGCGTGGGCCCCTTTGGCTAATTGACCTTCCGCAGTACTTCCGAGCAATCGTAGCAGCACCCAGTCCAGCTTTGTTCTCTCCCAGGAACATGCCGAGCTCTTGAGAAGCGACCCCGGCCTGCGCGTAATGCTGTTCTCGGCCGCGGACCCTCTGCTTGGGCCATATGCGCGTGCCGACATCGCGTTTCCTTCTCAACTTGAAGTGAAGCTCAATGGAGAGGAAGTCAAGTCAAACTTCAAGGGCCTGAAAAACAAGCCTGGCTCGACTCGACCCGCGGATATCACCGATCCCATTCGTAAAATTGCAAACTACAAAAACATCATCCAGGTCACGTACGCGTTGACGCAGAAGGCAAGGGTAGAAATTTCCTTAATTTTACCACACCGTATAACATGCCTGACGGCTTGTTGTCAACTCCATAAAATTCACTAGCTCCGGTAACGGTTAGTGTGCTAACTCCATTATAGAAGTACATTTTCGTCGTGAACCTCGTCCGGAAGCACTCTGTAGAGGAGCTAGCCATGCGCATCAGCGGACGCAGAGTGCTCACCAAAGAAAGCGTTCTCGCCGAGAGTAAGTACGTTTGTTTCGCTCAGTTAATAGGGCTAATCCATTTGCCACAGTGGCTAGCAGAGCAAATGACGATGACATCGTCGTCGGCAGCTCGGTCATGTCTCTAAAGGACCCCGTATCTTATGTCCGGATATCCCTGCCGTGCAGGTCATCGGTGTGCACGCACAACCAATGCTTCGATGCGACTTTCTTCCTCCAACTGCAAGAGCAAGCGCCCACTTGGCAGTGTCCGTGCTGCAATAAGACGATTTCATATGAAGCCCTGGCCGTCGATCAGTACGTCCAAGACATACTTCAAAAGACCTCGTCATCGGTCGAGAAGGTAACCATCGAACCGGATGGTAAATGGACTCCGGGCGATCGCGTGGAATCTCAGACACGGAACGGCACGAGCGACAACGGTGCTGGTGACGATAGCGACGACGATGATCTGGTGGAGATCTCGGACTATCGGGTCGCAAACCTGAAGCAGGAGCAGTCACAGACCCCAGTCTCTGGCGCACACACCCCGCCAGGCTCCTCGCGCGAACAGTCAGCGGCCGCCGCGCCAGCCACCAACTCGCGCAGCAAGCGGAAATCTGAAGTCATTGACTTGACCTTGAGCGACGATGACGAGCCCCCTCGTCCAGCAAAGAGGCAAGCTTATAATACTCCCAATAGCTTACCCGATTCCGCTCCCCGTCCCTTCCGTCCGCTTGTTATGCCTCATCCGAGTAGCGCATACTCGCGGCCCACGGCTCCTTTGTCTCCGTTCCGTCTCCCTGAACATGGTGCTAATCGTGCACCGAATCCTTTAGGTCCACCGGTTAACCCTAGGTCAAGGCAGTCAATGGACGGCGGCTATCGGCCTCCGTATCCTTTTCCGGATTATCGGTCGCCTTGAAGCAGCTTGCACCTTTTGACACCTTCAGCTCACAACACTTTTGCACACAAGATAGACCTGTCAACTTCTCTGAACCGCGACTCTTGCGTGCGAGACAACCACTTTCTGGGCCATGCTACGCCCCTCTTTTTAGAAGCTGCACGATTTCTCTTCGATTGTCTTTTTTGCAAACGGCACAGCGCGGTGTTAAGTCGTTTTTTACACCTTTCACACAGGCAACGGGAATACATGGTTGATGGTCACGGAACGGGAAGGAGCAAAAACTGGCGTTTGCTAAGGGGATCGATTGATTCGCATCTGGGCTTCTTTTCCGACCTTTTCCGACTTTAGCTCATGCCGATAAGCCGGCTTGGCTTTCTTACTTCCGAGCCATCAAGATACCAGGACTGGAGGACATTGCATGGGGGATCAACTAGAAATATCCAGCCTTTTGTCATTTGCGTTGCTTCTTCGCTGTCCCTGATATTGGCGTCTGTAGACGATGATGGGGGAAGCAATGCTCCTAGGTCGCTGTCTATAGAATGGATCCCCAATGGATTGTTGGCAAGATCCTGGGGCGGAATGAAGATGACGATATGATGTGGTAAAGTACATGGTTCTCTGTCTGCCACTCACACCGTTGCCAATCTCATTTTCTATTACAGACCAACAGGACCTCGATGAGGGCTAATCCCGTCGTATTCTATATTATTTCCTACCTACTCAGGGGCGAAAGCTTGTGAAGCTTCTCATCTCCGGTAACGGCTATCTCAAAAGACGACCAACGATACATTTCCCCCAAAACAACGACGAAAAACAAAAAACAAGGTGTCTCGAATTCATTTGCCTACTACCTACAAGCCGCTCCACCAAGCACCGACCTTACATCTCCAGTCATACAGAACAAGACCAATATTCGCCTCCCAAAAGCACCACCATCAGAAACGCAGGACCTATCCTATCAATCCCTGACCCATTACCTAAGCAGCCGTGACAATGTCGTTATACACGTCCAGCGTCACGGCGTCCCAGTTACAGCTGTACATGGCGCCGCTGCCTTGGACGCACTCGCCGTTGTTGCCTGTGATGGCGCCGCGGGCGGAGCGCTCGTGGTGGAAGGTTCCGGTGCTGTTGGGGGTGGGAGGGGGGTTAGTGCGTGTTGTTTGTTTGTGGGTTGTTTGTGGGTTGGTGGGGAATGGGGAAGGGGGGCGGGGAAATGGGAAATGGGAAAGGGGGATGGGGAGAAGGGCAGGGCTAGGTACGTACGCGTTCGTCTCGTCCCAGGCGTGCTTGACTGTCAGCTCGAAGTTGTCGTAGCTCGAGAAGCGCGAGAAATAGTACTGGTAGGAGCTCGGTGTGCAGTCTTTCTGTAATGCAAGCAAGCAGGTGTGTGTTCAGCAAGTGTGCGTGCGTGTGTATGTAGGGTTGTATATATGGAGGCAGGTGCAAGCAGCGTAAGTACGTACCCAGTACATGGGGTATTGGATCCAGCGGTAGTCCCAGTAGGCGCTGCAGCTGGCCTCCTCGGGACTAGCAGAGTTGGTCGGCTCGTGCACGCCGAGCGAGAACAGCGCCATGGTGGTCATAGGCGCGGCTGCCAGGTTCGGCGCCGTGAGCGAGATGCCCGTCACTTCGAGAGTGGCGGCGCGGGCGGGGCTGGTGGAGAGGAGCGCGAGGGCACTGAGGAGGGTGGTGGTGGTGAGCTGCATTGTTTGCGTGGGGAGTGGTGGGTGTTGTTGTGCTGTTGTGTTGTTGGTGGTGAGTAAATGTTTCCTTTCCTTTCTCCTCCCTCCCAGTTCGCTGTTTATATATCTATCCCATGGTCGAGCACGTTGCACCAGCCGACGTCTCGTCACGGATACGAGGCGTCACGCCGGCGCAGAAAGCATACGAAGGCGCGTCGGACCGGCGTGGCTAAGCGTAAGCCGCGGCGTGGATTTGAGTTGTTGGAGCTGGAACTGATCTCAGCGCTAGCCGGAAGCGGCAAGGAGACGCTTGCTGACACGCCCTAGGAGCTGCCTGGTTGGGACTGTTGCACGAACCGTGAAGACGCTGTCAGTGGAATTGCTGCGAAGAGCACTTTGTGCTACGGTTGTTTGGATGCGTGAGAGGGGGTACCGTGGCTCTCTTCTCTGGTGATGTTCGTGACGCTGACTTGTGGCCTGATCGGCTTGTGCGACTCGCGTGGGCTTGGATGCTTGGCTTGCGGTTGGAATGCGGGTTGCTGGGGGTGGTGGTCGCTGGTGGCTGGTGCGGGTGCGTGTTCTAGAGGAGGTTGGCGGGATGTTACGGCTGGGTGAAATGGCTCAAAGAAGGTGAGGTATGGATCATCCGGAACCATTTGCTCCTGGGTGTGATAACAACCCTCTTCTTTCCGTGGTGCCCGGACATGATTTGAGGGCGGACCTCGCAAATGAGAAGAGCTGTGAGTGGATAGACATGGGTGTGAGCGCGCTCTCGAGAGCTTGGAGTCAAGTATACATATTAGCACCGATAAATGCAACCACATCGTCAATGCCCCCCGGTTCGCTAAGCCAGTGTCCGCCGTCCTCATACTCTTTCCACTCCACAGCCATCCCCAGCGCCCCAAGGCTCTCCGCCAAAAGCCTGCCATTCCGCACCGGAACCACCTCATCATCGCGCGCATGAGCCAGGAAAACCGGCGTCTCCATCGCAGCCAAGCCAGCAACACCACCCGGCGCAGGATCAAAGACATTGCGCACTTGCTCGAGCGCTTGCTGTCTCGCGAGATTCGCTTGCGTGATCAGCTCAACGTCGGCCTGAAAGGGCAGCCAGCCGCAGAACCCCAAGAGGCCTGCAAGCCGCACCTCGCAGCCGAACAGAGTGTGCACAGCGACGGCGCAGCCCTGGCTGATGCCTGCGAGGAAGATGCGCGCGGCAGGGAGTGCGCGCATCTCGTCGCGCAGAAGCTGGGAAATGGCCGAAACGCTCTCCTTCAGCCCCGCGGCTTGCAGCGCCTTGCGTTCCTCGGGGTCCGACGTCGTCCACATGTCGAACCATTGGGAGAGATCCGTCTTAAAGCGGGCGGAGAACTTGGGCGTCGTGGCGGGGAAGACCCATTTGATGGATGGGAAGATGGCGGGCAGGAAGCGCGAGTCGGAGGCCTGGCTTTCGAAGAACTCGGACGCGAATGTGGCGGCGGTGCTGTCGCGGCCGTGGAGGAGGATTATCGTGTGTGTGTGTTTGCTGGTGGGCTGGACGGTGTGTGGTTCTTCTGTCGCCATGATGGGATGGAGTTGGTGGGTTGTGGGTGTCTTTTCTCACACCAGCGCTCTTTCTAGACTTGCCCAGGGGTTCTTCTCTTGAATCCACGCACGATTCCAGCTCAGTGCCTATATAATGCCGGAATTATGGTCCGTATCGTAGGATAGAGCTCTCATACCTAGGAAACCCAGCTTTGGCCGTATTCGGAATCTATGCATAGGGCAGCTCTATGTCCTGTCCATAGACCTACGTAAATGCAATATCGCACATAAGCATCTCGGGTTGGCACTCCTACACAAGAGACTCAAGCTCAAAGGCGGAGTGAAGGTGCGGAGTTGACGTCGGCTGGAGACGCCGTCTCGGAGGACGGAAGATCCCGCCCAAAACCTCAAGTCGCTTTCGATGCGCAACACCAGACATTGGACCCGCGCAATCCACGCCCCAAATCATACGCAATGGCATCCAAAGTGCGCGCGCCCTTCCGAGTGGGCAAGAAGGCAGTTTTCCTGTACGTATCAGCAGGCCGCCGGCATCAGGCGCCACCATCACCACCACCACCAGCGACAGCGACAGCAACAGCATCTTCGCGGCGCGCATAACCAGCCCAGCGCAACTCCGCTAACCTCCGCTATTCTCAGGCCCGACTTCACGCTGACCCTCCTGCGCACGCCCTTCCTCCCGCCGACGTTCGCCAAGTTCCTGGTGCCGCTGAACCTCAACAAGCTCGACTTGAGGGACTACCTGTGGCACGCGTACGGGGTCAACGCGACGCGGATCCGCTCGTTTGTGCAGCAGCAGAAGCTGCGGCAGGACGACCCGAGCCGGCTGCGCCCGATGCCGCGCCGCTGGTTCCGCGCCAAGGCGATCAAGAAGATGACGGTTGAGATGGACAAGCCGTTTGTGTGGCCGGAGCAGCCCGAGGACTTTACTCCGTACGTGCTCCTTCTTCTTTTTCTCCTTGTTTGGGTGTCGACTTGCAAAGTGGCTAACGAGGTTGTGGTTGCAGCTGGGATAAGGATCTCTACTCCGCCGCGCAGAAGCACAATGACCAGCACCAGGAGTCCATGCGCCCAGAGAACCTGTACAAGGGCCCCGCTGATAAGAAGACGCTTGCCGAGCAGGCGCGGAAGCTGTTGAAGGGCGAGGACAAGTGGCGGCCCTCGGGCGACATGTCGAAAGAGTAGATCAAGCAGCATTGCCCTGAGGTTTTGAGAGAGAATAAGTTGCTACACAGCCAGCGGCCTTGCTGCTTTGTGGGTTCGGTTGGGAAGGGTGTGTTATGATTGTACAGCATATCGGGCTCTTAGGAAAAGAGATATAGGCGGAGTTTTTTGTCTGGCGGTAACGCAACGCAGCTTTCGGTACAGTAGTCGATCGGTTCTGTTCGCTTGTGCTGCAAGTCCTACTCTTTTTAAGAATCGGATTCTTTTGGAAACGACCTTGTCTATCTCCTTTTCTTGTTGATGCGAGACAGACACTTCACGGTTCCCATTCGCACCAACCGCTGATCTCCCTCTGCTCGGCGCTAGCTCTACAATGGACGTCTCCCGCTGCAATCCTAAACGCTGCGCAGTGAATAGAAAAATCTGATTGGGCATCGAGAGACTCCGCAGGGTAAATCTAAACTTTGACTGGACACCTGCCATGCGGCTTCAGTATATACTTTCGCCATACCAGGAGCAGAAACGATGAACAGTGTAAGCAGACAGCGACCGAAAACCCAGTTAGGGAGCCCCTAAAAGAGAGCAAGCACTCGCAGGTAGCTGCCTACCTATCCACTGTCACGTTCCCTTCACCAAGTAGACCCTGTCGGGATTCCCTAAAACACGCAAGCGTCTCTACCGAGCTCTGCGCTCACGAACAACGTAGAGAGAGCATCGCGTACACATTCCAGGACGAACACGCAGAAACATATACTCCTGAGTAACTATCTCAGACAGACAAGCAACTACTCCTACGCAGTATCTCTCACACACACGCACGCACGCAAGTAGGTACAATTTCTCAGTCCCTCCCCCGTCAGCTAGGCACCAGCTCAAAAGCATCCATAGTAAAACACCTACCACAGCACAGCACACACACGCCGCGCCACCAGCAGGCCCACTAGGTAGCCAGCAGTACAGTAGCAGCGCCACGCTACTGCACAAGCCCTCCCACCAAGTCAACCCACCCACCCACCCGCGCTCTACTGCACGCGCGCAGACAGATAGCAAAATCGCACCGCATACACCGCATACACCGCATACACCGCATCGTACCGTACCGTGCCTAGCCCAGCCCAGTCTAGTCTAGTTAAGTCTGTTCGTGTAAACGTCTGTGTACATAGGTACGAGCGCGTCTAGTCTACTCTAGAGCCAATGCAGGCGATGGCTCGGCGTAGCGGTAGGAGTAGAAAGAAAGGCGGATGCGCTCGCGAACACGTCGCGCTGTGCGCTGTGGCTGCGTGCAGGCGGTGCTGTGCGTGCGTGCGTGCGCTAGAAACGGCGGCTGCGGGGTGGTGCTTTGTGCTTCGTGCTGTGTGTGTTATGTATTATGTATGTATGTATGTATGTATGTATGTATGTATGTATGTATGTATGTATGTATGTATGTATGTATGTATGTATGTATGTATGTATGTATGTATGTATGTATGTATGTATGTATGTAGAGTAAGAGTAACTAAGGTAGAGAAGCGCGCGTGTCTATTGAGGGTTTATGTGACGGGGATTTTTCGTGCGGGAGGGAGGCAGCGAATCGCGGCTGGGCGATTATGGTGCCAGCTAGGCTGTGGTTGGTGGTTAGGGGTTGTGTGCCTGTATCTGTATCTAGGTGCTGTGCCTAAGTGCTGTGCCTAACTAAGTGCTGTACCTAAATGTTGTGCCCAAGTGCTATGTAGCTAAGGACAGCACACAGCACACAAACCCTAGCGCGCAGCGATGCCACCAGGTATCGCAGTTCTTGCATCATAACTACAGCACAGCACGACACAGCACAAAACGCACAAACAGGAGATGAGCGCTCACAAGGCACCGTGAGAGCAAGGTGTCGAAACTCTGGAGGGAAGGAGGAGTAAAGTATAGATCTGTCTTTATTTTTAATCTTCAGGAAGCTATCCATCTCATGACGCGACCCGACGTCTTCTTTATGTATATCTACTGCCCACCTCGATCAAAGTAGAAGCCAAAAGTTGCAGTAAATAGCAAAACACTTCAAAGCCCGAGAGAAGCCAGAACCTAAGAAGCCAGAAGCCATGAGCAAGAAGCCGAGAAGAAACCAACGCGCAGGACCTACGCCGTCCGCCGTCGTACATATATATCGTGTTGGATACTCACGCACGAACGCACACAAATTGAGAGCCGAGTTTGTAGAGCAGGACGAAGCAAGTGCCGACTGGATGGAAGCAAACTGTAGAATAAAAGAAAGTAAGAGCAAAACAGAAAAAATCGAAAGAGAAAAAAAGAAAAAGAGTGAGAGAAGATCTTATCTATCATCACACTGTCCGTCCATCCGAGTCGCCCTGCTGTCGTAGTAGTCGTTTTCGTTGTTCTTCGTCGTTCATAAAAATCATAAAGCCCGTTTCTTCACTTCACCCACTTGGTGTCGCCTTCCCACCATCCTAATATCCGTACAGCACACCCACCTCCCTCACGCCACGCACTCGTCACCAACTCACTCACCTACTCGTGTAAGTTAAGGCCACCCCTCGGCAGTCTGGGCTCGCCATCCACGTATGGCAATCCCGCCTTCTCGCGCGCCATATCGTTGATCCAGCGGCTGTCCGGGCTGAGCACCTCGCCCGTGGTAAGCGCATCCGCCATGTACAGCCAGCTGAGGGCGTTGCCCACCGTGCTGACCTCGTCCGACACGTGCGTGGCTGCGTACTGGCTCATGCGCTCGTACATCTTCTGGTCGCGGAACAGGTCCGCCATGTGCTTCGCCACGGCGCGGTAGTCGCCTGGCTTGACCAGGAAGCCGCTCTTTCCGTCTTCGACTTGCAGGGGAATGCCACCCGCCAGTGTCGCGATGATCGGAATGCCCTTGTGCACTGCTTCTGAGACCTTGACTTCGAAGCCCTCGCGTGTGGAGAGCTGCAGTGCCACTTTCGCGTTCGACATGAGAGCGTTGAGGAGCTGGTCCGTTGGGCCAAGACGCATGACTACGACATCAGGGTAGATGTCTGAGTACTTCTCTTCGAGCTGCGAGAGCGTTTGGTCAAGGATGAGGGAGCCATCAGGGTCGTCGACGGCGCCGTGGCCGGCGATGACAAGTTGTGGCGTTTTCTCCCGTGGCACATCCTTCATGTAGTTGCGGCGCAGCTCGGCATACGAGGCCAGCACGTCCGGAATACCCTTTGCAGGGTCGAAGCGCGCAATCTGCACAATGTACTCGCGCTTGGGGAATTGGAGACGGTTGGTGCGCTGCCGGAAGGCCTCGGATGCGAGCTCATGGAAGTAATACTGCATGATGAAGTGGCTCATGTCCTTGTTGAGGCCGTCGAGCCAATCGGTCGTCGCAGGAAGGTAGCCGACTTTCTTGAAGTCGACGTTGTTGGGCACGAAGGCCTTGACCGGATGACTGATGAAAAGGTCGGCATTCTTGACGTGGTTATAGACCCAGTTCCAGACGTCGGCCGTCGGCGTACCGGGCTGGTTGGCTAAGTCGGACCGCACCTGGATGTGGCTGCGGAAAATGACCGGGCGGTCCGGATCGATCTTCTTGGCAATCTCGACGAGCGCCGGCATCTGCGGGTCGTCGACAATGATGACGTCGGCACCACCCTGGGAACGAGGCGCAAGGGGTCCGTTCTGGTTGCTCCAGAAACGATCGGCATTCTGTTGGCACCACTCGTCCAGAACCTCAATTTGGTGCTTAGTGAGACGTTCTTTAGGGTCTGCGACACCCTGCAGGATGTTGTGGTTTGTCTTGGTGATCCGGAATACCTCGGGCTTCGGCTTCGGAACGTACCAATCGCAGTTGACACCAGCAAGACTGAGGAACCGGATGAGGGCATGGCGCATGAGGGCGACTCCACCTCCCTGAGGCGTGCTGTTGAAGAAGGCAATCTTGGTGTTGTTCTTCTTCAGTGACGCGACATACTTCATGGTGGCCTCCCAGGTCCGCCCTCCCACGGTCTCTGGGTATTGGTCGAAGCGAGTAATCTGGGCATGGCCCCTGCAGTCGACCTCAACCACGTTCTTGTAACCGACTTGAACCCTAGGTTGCAAGTTGGGGCCGAAGAACATCAAGCACTTCCTGGCCATAGAATCGGCGAGTTCGTCGACAGCGACGGGGCCAACGTCAGACTGCCCTCTCGGGTCTTCCAATCCCTGTTCAAACACCATCGGGACGATGTCAAGCTCCCACCACAAGCGCGAAGGGAGCTCTGGGCTCAGCTCCACCACCCGCGTTGAAAGACCAGCCCCAACAAACTTGTACATGTGTTCTTGTTGGTATGATTCAATGCGTCCGATGAAGTAATCTGCCAAGAGGGCAGACTTCTCGCCTTCCTTGATGGGGCGCGATGGGCTCGGCGAGCGACCGGGGGTGCTGACGCCGCTGGAAATGCCGCTGGACACACCACTACTGGAGACGCCATTGCTCTCTGTGCGACGGTCGCCGCCGAGCACCTGCACGGCAAAGTCGATGCTGTAAGTGCCATCGTGAGAGGCGAAGCCGACTTCGACGAGGCCATTGGGCTCGTCCTTTGCTGCGAGACCAATGTAGAGAGTCTATGACCACTTGTTGTCAGCTGTGACATCACACACAGTTGAGTGCCACTCGGTGACATACGTTCAACGCCACGCCAAAATCGCCCTCCTCTTTGGCTTTCTCAAGCAACTGCAGGTGCTTGGACGAGCCCTGGGCCTGGAAATCATGGCGCGTCTTCTGGCGCAGATGATGAGGTAGAATGTCGCCCGCAGACCAAGTTCCGCGGCGAACATGGGGCCTGTGGGAAGGCACATTGTCTGTCGGGTGAAGCGTGTTGCCCGGCATTGTAGCAAGTGATTATGGGAATCAATGGAAATAGGTGTTGGGCTGGGGATGGCAAGAGGTACACTGAGCTCTCAGAGGGGTTTTAAAGCAAGAGGCAACTGGGCTGGTATTGCTCGTGCACCAAGTAGATCAAAAGTTGGCAACGGCCGAGTCGGTGTGACCGCCGGGGCGGACTCAGTCACCCCACGGGGCTGAGAGATGAGCGGTGATCGGCGCGTGATGGAAGCTGGGGTTGTGCGCAAATGCGACGAGAATGCTCGTAAACACATGGAGCAGTCTGAGTGGGATCAGCGTCGGACACTTTTTAACAGCGGCTGCGAGGCGCCGACCAGTAACCATGACGTCGGTAGGGGGTCCAGCACGCTACCCGGCCTTCCGAGGGTCACAGGACAAAGGGCCCTCACAGCGCATTCCTGCCCTGTACCACAGCGGCTCAGCAGCGTAGCCGCACATCACTTGCCCGACTCACGACGACTAGCAGCAGCAGCGGTGCGGTGCGGCCAGGCATGTTCCTAGTTGATGTCCATATGATGATGGATCGATGTCGATGTCGATGTTGAATGGGTGGCGTGTGGCAGGGTGAAAGGCGGTGTCGCGGCATGGTGCATCGTGTTGTAGGTACAGTGTTTCTGTGTGTCGCCAAGCCCATCTGGCATCTGGCGTTGCTGGCTGCGCATAAATCTGGAAGGCGGCATGGAGCCTGGTCGTCGTTGCCTCCGATTGACCCGCGACGCCCGAAGCGGCTAGCGCACTCCCGCTCGCCTGGCTTGCCGCATCGCGCCTGGTGCGCGGGAGCTATGCCCGGGCCGGTCTAGGTCAGCATGCTTTTTGGGGGCCCACTTGGCTCGGTTCGCTTCAGGCGGCCGGGGGCACCGTGGGCACTTGCGCGGGCGTATCGCGCTTGGCTGTTGCTGCTTTCCCTCCAGCCTCTGCTGGCGCTTCTTCTCCTGCGCAGCACCACCGCGACACACCACCTCACCCACCCATCTCCTCCACAACAACCATCCACTCCATCATCTCCGCCACCGCCACAGCTCTGGCCCCCATCGCAGCCGAGCCAGCCCCAGCTGCTCCGTCGTCCGAGGCCACCACGCGAGTCGGCTGAGCTCCCGCCCGCTCCATACGCGCCTCGACCCTTCAGCCCTGCCGCGCGACTGTGCCCCGATCGAGTCGCTCCCATCTGTCGCGTCGCCCTCGCCCAACCTCACCCTCAGCGCCGCTCAATTGAGCCCTGCCGCCCGTTTCCCCCGCAACTAGCAGCGCGCACCCTTCCGTCTATCCGCGCGTGCCGGACGTTGCCCGCCCAGCATGTACAACGCTCACCGTGGCATGGTGCCCGGCGGGCCAAACAACCGTCTGCAGGACCTGCTTGACCAGATTCGCCAGGAGTTTGAGAACGAAGCTGGCCGCGCCGGCGAGTATGAGCGTCAACGTGAGTTTGCTTTCGCTCCTTTTTGTCTAAGCAATCGTCATGGCCCTCTGCATGCAACTCCAAGCGCGTTTGTTCGCGCAAAATGCCCTGTTTGACCCGAGGCTGCTGCGAGTTTGAAGCCGATCGTAACACCTGGCATCTGCTGCTCGCGCGTCTCGTTGCGTGTAGACCACGACGTACTTCGACTTGACTGTTCCCCATACTTTTGTCACTGACACGAATCCTGTCCATCTAGTCAGTACCCAGCTCCAGGAGATGGATCTGGTGCGCACCAAAATATACCAATTGGAACAGACGCAACTCTCCATGAAGCAAAAGTACGTCTGACGCAACACGCGCAGAGGATCGCGGACTGACGATCATCTCCAGGTACGAGGATGAACTGGCGCGCCTGCAGAGACAGCTTGAAGCCGCCGGAGGCCCGACTCACACTGCCCATGTTGCCGGCTCGCAGCACGGCGGTCCGAGCCAGCCTCAGCCGCCAACCATCGGTCACGGCCAGGGCACTTTGTTCGGCGGTATAATGGCGGGCGCAGGCGCACAAGGACCGGGTCTGGCTCCCCCTCCGCAGGAGGCTGCTCAACCTCAGGCTCTCCCCGCTCATGGCGCGCCTCCGGGTCCTCCCGGCCTCAACCCCGCCCCCGGCCCACCATCGCACCCCTCTTTTGGTGGTGCCTACCCAGGCCCCGCTGGTGTCAATGGTAGGCAGATCCCTCCGAATCCATATGCGGATCGCCGTGAGAACCCCGTTCGATAGTCTCGATCACTTTAGCGGCTGGCAAGTGTCTCGCGCCGATCGCGAAGGCATCGCTGTCCAGACCTCGTACGCTCACTTCCAGTGCCATTCACTAACTCGATCACCTAGGCTATGGCCCGCAGGCACCACAGCCCACTGCTTCTCCTGGTCCTGGAAAACCTAGGCCTGGCCGCGGCCCCCCTGGACCCCCGACTCCTCAGCAGAACTCGGCCGCACCTTACCCTGGCTCCCCTCAGGTTCCGCGCCCCACGCCCCCGCCTGGCCAGCTGCACGAGCCCGCTGCGGCCCTTGCCGCGACTGCTCCTAACGTTGGCAACAACCTTGCGGATCTCGACGTTGAGCACGTGCCCGACAACTTCAAGCGGGAAGGCCCAGACTGGTTTGCCATTTTCAACCCGCGCGTCCGCCGCACCTTGGATGTCAACCTGGTCCACACGCTTCCTCACCAGAGTGTCGTCTGCTGTGTTCGTTTCAGCCACGACGGCCGTTACATTGCCACTGGCTGCAACCGTTCGGCCCAGATCTTCGATGTCCAGACGGGTCAGCTGCGGGCTCACCTCCAGGACGGCTCGCTCACCGAGGAGGGCGACCTTTACATCCGCAGCGTCTGTTTCAGTCCCGACGGCAAGTACCTTGCCACGGGTGCCGAGGACAAGATCATCAGGGTAAGTTGTTCATGATTCAGCCGGCTAATGGCTGCGCCTTGATATTGAGAGTTCGTTGATCTAACTTCAGCCAGGTTTGGGATATCGAAGCCCGCACCATCAGGCACCAGTTCTCCGGACATGACCAGGACATTTACTCCCTGGACTTTGCTCGCAACGGTCGTCTCATCGCTTCTGGCAGTGGTGACCGCACGGTCCGTCTGTGGGACATCACGTCGAACCAACAGGTTCTGCAGCTTTCAATCGAGGATGGCGTTACTACCGTAGCCATTTCCCCTGACAACCGCTTCGTTGCTGCTGGCTCTCTCGACAAGAGCGTCCGCGTCTGGGACACCACCAGTGGCTACCTGGTCGAGCGCCTGGAGGGAGACGTTGGCCACAAGGACAGCGTTTACTCTGTCGCCTTCTCGCCCAACGGCCGCGACCTTGTCTCTGGTTCTCTGGACAAAACCATCAAGATGTGGGAGTTGTCGACGCCTCCGCGCAGCATTCCTGGCACTGGCCCCAAGGGCGGCAAGTGCATCAGGACGTTCGAAGGCCACAAGGTAAGCGCACATTTTGCCGCGGGGTAAGATGCATGGGTTTGAGTGACACGGCTAACGTCTAATGCAGGACTTTGTTCTCAGTGTGGCCCTTACGCCCGACGGCCAATGGGTGCTCTCCGGCTCCAAGGACAGAGGCGTGCAGTTCTGGGACCCTGCCACTGGTATCGCCCAGCTCATGTTGCAGGGTCACAAGAACTCGGGTAAGTTGTGCAAATTGCCGTCTCGGCTTCACCGTGACTGACAATCTTCCTTGCAGTTATTTCCGTCGCTCCCAGCCCCATGGGTACTCTTTTCGCTACCGGCTCCGGCGATATGCGCGCAAGAATCTGGAGGTACGTGCAATTTTCCCCCGACTGAGTCTGTCACACTTGCCCGTTGTTGCCGAGCCACGTTCCGCGATCCCTTGCGCAACGCATGCGGGACAGCGCAAAATATTTTCCCCCTGTCATGCATTCAGTCATGATCTTCACCTGCGTCATCCGGCATGGGCCCCTTTCCGCGAGCGCCTGCAAGGCTGTTTGTGGCGCTCGCATCATTTCTTGGCGCTCTCTCTCATCGATCACCTTCCCCATCTGGCCTGCCCCACTGTCGTTGGCCAGCCCACCATTCGTCTCCACGCTTTCGTACGCGACGCGTCACACTGCGCCGAATGTCCTGCGTGTCTTGCAGCAACCCACGTCTGCTGTGCCTCAGCACTGTTTTCTGTTTTTCGCACTTTTGTTTCGGGTTAAGCGACATGATCGGTGGCAAAGAACGTCAGCTGACTCAATTTTCTCATCTACAGCTACGAGCCGTACCGCGGACCGCAGTAAGCGTGTAGAGGCGAGACACTCTCTGGCATGGAAGGGCATGTTTCCGAGAAGCCGTCCGCAACGCCACTGTTTTTTTCTCTCTGCTCGCTCGCGGCACTCTCACACACACGCTGGATGACATGAAACGGATGACGGGAAGGGCCGGATCGGGTAAAGCAAGCTCTCACATCGAGGCGGGCCGAGCTGGTCCGGCGGGTAGGTGTCGGCACAGCTCAGGCCATGGTGCCGACAACAAAGACACAATTCAAATGACTAGGTATGGTATGGTATGGAATTGGTACGAAAAGGAGCGGACGGGCGAGGGAAGAGGGACGGGAGGGCGATGGGATCGGAGCGGATCGGATCGGATGATAGACGGGATTGATTGATTGATTGAGGGGTTGAGTGGTTGGTTGCGGCGGCGACGATGACGGATGTAGTTGTTGTTGGTGCAGTGGCTGTTGTTATATGTCGAAAGTCTTTTCTTTTTGCCTCTGACTCTGGGTTACGGGTTCTTGAGTTGTTGCTGTTGCTGCTGTTGCTTCTTCTCCTTTTTCCCTCTTCCTCTCCGCCTGCTGCTGCTGCTTTCTTGTTATCTTTTTTCTTTCTTTTTTCGCTGGTGCTTGCCCTGTTGTTGTTGTTGTTGTTGTTGTTGTTGTTGTTGTTGTTGTTGTTGTTCGCGACGATGGCTGTGCTTGTGGATGTGAAAGTTGATGTGGATGTGGATGAGCTAATGAGATGGACGTGACTGTTGTTGTCGTTGTTATTGTCGTTGGGAGTGAGTGGGAAGTAATAGTAAGGAGGGTTATTAAAGCGGTCAAAATAGTGAAGTGAAGAGGGGGTTTGTGCTGGTGCGGCGTGGTGTGTGGTGGTCGGTTTGTGCTGGTGGGTAGGTGGGTTGGTAGGTTGGTAGGTGAGTGGGTAGTCGTAGGGAGGTAATTATTTGATTCTTTCTTCTTCGATTCTTCTTGTGTGCGTGCGTGTATGTGTGTGTGTGTGTGCGTGTGTGTGTGTGTGTTTGTGAGGCTTAAGTGAGTAAGTAGGTTGGCTAGGGTAAGGCAAGTTACGTGCGGTTGAGGTTGAGGTTGATGTTAATATCGATATCGACGTGGGGGTGAGGTTGGGATAGGATGGGATAGATGGGTTAGTTGGGTTAGTAAGTAAGTAGTACTACGGTATAATATGATATAATATAGCTATCTACGCTTAGATAGGTTAATCGTTCCTAATAACTTAAGCCGGTTTATATATATATATACAGATATTAAACTAGTAGATAGGTAATACTCGTACTATCCGTTCTTCTAAATTAGATAAGCTTACTTACCTCTCTATTCTCTCTTCTCCCCTCTATTACTTTAGTGTATTCTATGCTACTCCTAGCCTAGATCTAATTTTCTTATTTCTTAGTAAGGTAACGGAAGAGGTGGATAGGCGGAGAGAAGAGGAAGGAACGAAGAAAGGGGGAAAGAGTAGGCGGGTAGATATATAGTAGAAAGAAAGAGCTAGAAAGGTTCGAGTAGGGGAGAGAGTTAAGCGTAATAGACGGCGGAAAGAACGAGAGTAAAGGACGGAAAGAAAGAGGAAGAATGAGAGGGAAAGGAATAAGATAGAAAGTAGAGAAGGAAGAGAGAGAGAGAGAGAGAGAGTAGCGTATATATATCTCTAACTAAGCCAACGCACAGCACAATTCTAGCCTTATTATAAACACGTTCATTACTCTCCCTCCTCTCTCTTAACACACTACCCCCAAGAACAAACATAAACAACACAACAACAGCAATAAATATAATAATAATAGCATTAGATAGGAGTTAAAGCGCTTCTTTTTGTAAAGTACAACCAACCAACCAACGACAGCGACAGCGGCAACAGCGGCAACAGCGGCATATAACAAATGCCATTGCCATTGCTATGCCATGCCATCGCCATGCCATGGGACTCTCTCTCATCTCTCTCTAAAGAATTGAGAGTTGAGATCCAAGAGCCCATTTCTCTCACTCTCTCACTCTCTCACTCTCTCATCTCTCTCTCTCTTGCTCTCGCGTATCTGTCCAGCAGAAGACAGACGTCGTAGTGAACGGAAAAAGGAAACATATAATGCATGCAAGCTGCCTGCGTGCGTAAAAGGTCCGAGGCAAGGTGCGGTGCCTGAGGGGTATGGTAGGGTATGTGTGTCTGTGTGTGGGTATTGGGGTGGAGGGTGAGGGTGGGTATATGGCGGCATCATCGGCAAGCTAGTGATGACGACGGCAGCAGCAGCCGGCAGTAGTAGTGCGGCTCAATGCCCCCCGGTCAACCCGCACCCACCCCCCAGAGCGCGCGCGCGCGCACGCCAGCACGCACGCCCTTATTGCACCTTCTTGGCCGAGGAGCCCTCTGCGGGCCCGTAGCTGCGGTCGTCCTCGCCCTCGACCTCCTTGACAATCTGCTCCATCTCCTTGCTCTGCTTCTCCCACTGCTCCTGGGCCATCTTGAGCTCCTTCTTGAAGAGCTCGTCGTTGGGCTTGCGGTACGAGCCGCCCATGCGGTCCCACAGCGTCGTGAACTGGCCGTAGTTGTAGTTGAAGTACAGGTGGTGCATCGTGTGGCAGGCGGCGCCGTTGATGATGGGCGAGTTGGCCACGTACTCGCCGTCGTGGATCATGACCGTCCACACGTTGATGAACGTGAACAGGAATATGTACGCAAACTTTTGCAGCGGGAACAGGAACGGGAATATGTGGTAGGGCAGCGACTGGGCGTAGCCGTCGAGCGGGTGGAACGCGTGCGACGCGTACGGCGACGGCATGATCCACTTGTGGTGCGGCTTGTGCAGGTGCTTGTAGATGAGCGGGTTGTGCAGCCAGCGGTGGATCCAGTAGATGCAGAAGTCGGTGAAGCCGACAAAGAAGGGGAATTGCAGTATGTTGTACCACATGCCCGGCCCTTCTTCTGTCGTGTCGTACATCTTGCTCCAGCCGCGCACCTCGAGCAGGAACAACGGCGCCGTGAAGACGGCCATGACGGGCAGCGCCTGCATCGTCTGCGCAATCTCCAGCTTGATCTGGTTCTTCAGGTACTTGGGGTGCGCAAACGTCGCCTTGTCGAAGATGAAGACGTACGAAAACGTCGCGCAGGCAAAGTAGATGAGGAGGCCGAAGAGCCTACAGCGTCGCCGCGTTAGTCGCCACCCAAAGCCATTGGGCCGGGTCCGGGCTGGGATACGTACCATGTGATGAGGAACAGCGACGTGAACTGGCGGAACATGTTGTCGCGCGCCCAGCGGCTCATCCACGCATACTCGGACGGCTGGAACTGCAGGTAGGTGCTGGCGGGCTCGTAGGACCAGCTGTTCTGCGGTGAGGGCATCTCGGGGATGCCGCCGGCGTAGGTGCCATTGACCGAAGCGGCCTTGACAGCATTTGTCGCGACAGGCGAGGGCAGGGCGAAGGCGTACAGGTAGTCGAACAGGTACGTGTCGAGACCCTCGAGGACGAGATCCATGGTGGGCGGTTGGTGGGGACAGAGGGAGTCTTGGACCAGATCAACGGGAAGAAAGAAGAGAGAAAGGAAAGCTAGAAGGAGTCGAGGCGCGGGCTGTTATTGTTGGCGACTGGGCGGCGACACCGGAAGGCGGTGGGACAATTGTCGAGGGCGCAATTTCCAGGAACACGCCAAAACGGGCAGAAAACGCTCGCTAGTGCCGGGAGCCGCAACTCCGAATCACCTCATGGTTGTGAGAGCAACTGCCCATCGCTGACCCCATTCGCCCATTGTCGTCTCACAAATCGGCTCATTCTGGCGCACGTGACGGGCCGTCTCACGCACGGCCGGGTAAAATCTTATCTGATGAGGATCGACCGGATAGCCAGCCTTCCGCCCAAGTGCCCAGGCTGGTGCCCTTGCTTTTTGCCGCTGAGCCCGCCAGCCCGCTCCGACCTCTCCCCGATTTTCCCGCTCTTTCTTCTCCGGTTCCCAGATTCTCCTCCTCCTCCTCACCGCACCTTTTACCCGCCCCCGCCTGATGTCCAGTGTGTGTAACTCTCTCAACTATTGTTTTTTTTCTCCCAATCCCACACCCCATGGCATGGAATCGTGCCAATTCGCCTCACCTGAGCACTGGCACCGTCATTCCGAGACACGTCAATCGCTTGGCCCGCCGCCGCGGGTAGTATTGGCCCACCCACCGTCATCCATGATCCATCCTTAGTCGCATCCCACATCTTACTCCATTATTTCGACCTCGTGTCTGCCCTCCCCAACTTTTGTGTCGACAAAGACAAAGAACTAAAAACCCCACATCAAAAAACAAATCAAATCATCAGTCATCAGTCCTCGCGCCTCACCCATCACATTTGTTTTTACCCCCCACCCTGCCGCTCGGAAGAGCGCCAGGTCCCGTCAACCGGGTCCGGGGAATGTGCATGCCTCCCGCCCGTGTCTGTCGTCCGTAGGTCATCCGTAGTACGTCAACATCTGCCAAGAACAGTCGACTGCGCTGCACTGCACTGCCCTTGGAGCGCGGATCTATTGGCTGTCGTCGCAGTCGTCTTCGTCTTTGTCGCTGTCGTCCACGTCCTTGTTCATGACCTTGACCCTGTCCTTGTCGCTGTCCCGTCCGTCGCTCGTGCATACATACGTAGGTAGGTACTTACCGCTGTTTGCTTGCTGCTGTTGGCTGCTGTTGGCTGGCACGCTGGCTGGCTGGCTGGCTACCCTACCAACGTACACGACCGGCTACCCGCCTGCCAGCACGACTAACGACTAACCACAACGACGAAATCCAGCAAACGCCACACCGTATCGACCCGTCCCGCAGCGTAGCGTTGCGCTGCGTGCTCACCCTGCCCATGCCCGCTGCCGTGTCAACCGTTGCGTCTGCTTGCGCGCTGCGAAAATGTCTTGCCCGCGGATCGTGGCCACTGGCCTGCCTTAGGCCTTAGGTAGGTAGGTACCTACCTACATAGGTAGCTTGTCGCACTCGCGCGACCACGCTGCTCGCGCTTCTCCCGGCCGCCCCCATCGTCCAAACTGCACCGCGTTGCGCAGCGCACCCCCCGAGGTGGGAGGTGCGTGGGTGCGTGGGTGGGTGGCCTGGTTCTTGATGCTGGTGCCTGCCGCTTGTTTGCTGCTGCGCGCTGCAGAACGCACATGCCGCACGCATGTATGTTTCAGACTCATCAGGCCATCCATCCACCCATCGTATCCCATCCGTCCGTCTTGGACGCGCGCGGGGAGGGGCTAGAAAGAGGGGACGCGCGCGTGTATGTACCTGCCGCACCTACCTACCGTACCTACCGTACCTACCGTGCCGGCTGTGCTGTGCGGTGCTGTGCCGCACCGCACGTCTGTCTCCCTCCCTTCTGTGCGGCAGCGGCGGTGGGGCGTGGGGGCGGATGCGGATCCACTGGGATGCGCCGGGTGTGCTGCATGGATCATGGATCTTGGTGGTTGCTTTAGGCAGCAGCGAGTGAGCACCTAGTGAGCAGCGCGGGTACCTTGGTAAGTGGTAAGAAGGCAGGGACTTAGGGGGTAGGGAATAGGGAGGTAGGGAGGTAAGTGCGAAGCTGGTGTGGTGTAGTTTGTACCCAGCTTGGGCAGGGCAAGGTAGGTAGGGTAGTAGGGTACCTAAAGGCAGGGCACAGCAACCTCACTGCCCCGATCGCAGCGCAGCGCATCGTATCGCAGTGCGCGCGTGCGTGTTCGACCCGCGGAAGCCTGGATCCGGACGGGACACAGGAGAAAGAGCAGGAGCAAGAGGAGCAGGACCCCTGACGCGCAAATCTTTTTTTGGGATCGATGGAGGTAGGTATCGTATCGAACTATCGCTGACGCGCGCGGGGGCGCAGGCGGTGCGTTGCAGCAGCCGTTCTTTGGGGAGGGGTGGTCGAATGTAGGTAGGGTAGGGCAGGGTAGGGTACTTGGGTAGGGAAGAGAGGAGGGGCCGCCAGCTGCCTAGGTGCCTGCCGTGAGGCAGTGAGGCAGTGAGGCTGCCGCTCACCCACATACCCACGTACCTACCTACATACCCGGGCGGGCACACACCCACTCGCCCGCATGCCGGCACACCCAGCGCACCCAACGCACGCACGCCGTACGCACGCGCCGCCGCAGCAGCAGTGACGACGGGCAACGATGCTGCTGCCCTAAGGGCTAAGGGCACTCACTCACGCACTCACACGCTGTCTCTCTTTCTCGATCTCGAGATCTCTTTCGGGCTGCCGGCCTGCCTGCCTGCCCGCCTGGCGGTAGGGGCGTGGGCGGCCTGAATTCCATGCGCAACGGGCCGGGCGGGCATGATCCCTTGAGCTTGGGCGCGAGGGCGAGGGCGAGCGTGCGTAAGTGTGCTGGTAAGGTTCTTTGGGGTGTTGGTTGTGGTGGTGATGGTGGGGGCGACGCTGCGAGATGGTGTTCACCTAGGTAGGTGCCTATTGACGAGGTGAGCTGTACCTACCTAGGTAGGGTGAGAGGAAAAGCAGGAGAGCAGGTTTGCAGGTGGGCAGGTAGGTCGTCTCGGCGCAGAGCAGTGCGCTCATTCATTCGCCTTTTCCTTTCCTTTCCAGAGCCAAAATTAGGAGCAAGCACCACAGCGGCGGCCATGACGATGATGATGGTACCTAGATAGTGCCCACGACAGACGGCGTGCCCGCCGCCGCCCCCAAAATCGAACGCAACGCAAGCAAGCGGCGCCCAACGAGGCCTTGCCGTGTCGGTGCCGAGTCGCTGCTTCGAGCATTTGCTGCCTGACTCCTGCATCCTGGACATGGACGTGGGCCTGGACATAGACCTGGACCTGGATGATCTGGACTACCTGTGTCTGTACCTAGCTTAGGCAGACTGAGACCGGCACGGCACGGTACGGCAAGATGCGGCTTCCCGTAAGCAGAATGGAGGGCAGAGCATGCGCATCTATCCATGATTCATCGTCGATACGACAGTGACAGCGACGCCCGCCTCTGCTCTTTCAATGCCCGCCTGCCCACCTACCCTACCACGCTACCCTACTCAACAGAAGCACCTGGACATGACGCAGCACGAGCCCAAACCCGTCATCAGCATTGCCACCGTATCCTAGGCACAGAAGCCCACCCCACCTACCTCCCAGCCAAACAATCAATCAATCAAGCAAACAAACAATCAAAAAAAGTCCCCGACCCCGACCCCGAGCCCCGCCGTACCCACAGCGCCAACGCCGACGCCGATGCCGCCACTGCCGTTGCCCAAGCGATCGGTCGATCTACTTAGGTAGGTACCTTACCTAGGCACTCGTCTCGCCGTTTCGGTGCCCGATGTGCGTGCGTGTGTAGGTGTTGGGTTGGTGGGTAGGTTGATGCTTTACTTGCCCTTGCCCTTGTCCTTGTGCTAGGCCCCCCGTTCCTGTTGTACTGTAGGCCTCGTTCCTAGCTACGGAGTAGTAGCTCCACTTCCGCACGCTTGGTGCCCGCGTTCTTTTTGCCCTTGTCCCTCGTGCCTCGTGCCTACCTACCCAGGCCCCGGCACGAGCACGACCGCGACCGCGACCGCAAGGCTCGAGGCAGACGTGAGGGCTGTGCGCTGGCGTTGGCGCTGGTGCCTGCCCGCTCGCTCGCTCTAGGAGCCGTCGGTCCGGGTCCCGGCGGTCGGTGGGGATTGGGATCGGCAGGATGGGGGCGGGATGGGGTGGGCGCGTGCGTGCGTGCATCAGTGAGGAGGGTCGGTCGTGGGAGGGCGTGTCTGTGTGTCTGTGCGTGCTTGTGCTTGTGTGTGCTTGTGTAGAGGGGTTAGGGGAGGGGGAGGGGGAGGGGGAAGGGGTGAGAGTGAGGAGAGAGTGTAGATTATGTGAGGGTGGGTTGGTGCGTAGATCTCATCAGATCAGATCAGATCAGATCAGATCAGATTGCCTAGCGAGGTTCGGTTCGGTTCCGGTGCTGTGTCTGTGGGACTTGGAGAGGGTGGTGGTGAGAGTGGGTGGGTGTGGGCGGTTGTGGTTGTAATGTGATGGCCGCTGTGTGCTGTGATGTGTTGTGTATAAAGATTATTGTTAGGTTGGTGTGTATGCTTGAATACTGCTGAGGTACTATAATAGAAGTATTATATTATACATTATAGATATTGTATATACTTGTATTGTATAGGTGTTTATATACGTAATAGGTAGGTTATTTTTAAAGTAAGAAGAAGAAGAAGAAGAAGAAGAAGATAATGTAAAAATAAGAGTAGAGTAGTTATAGTTTTAGTCAAGTAAGACGGAGGTAGAAGGAGTAGTAAGAGTAGATATATAATATAAATATATATAAAAAGAAAGAAAGAGATAGAGTTAAAAGAAGTAAAAAATAGCTAGATATAGTTAAGAGTATATAAATATAATAGATAAGAAAACTAATTTAATAGTTAAATACTTTATATCTACTAATCTTATAAAATAATAAGCTAATAAGCTATATCCATTTTCTTTTAAATACTACCTCTCTATCTATATCTATATATATATCCATCCATAAAAACCTAACCTCACTACCACGACACCTAAAAATCTAACCGAAATCCTCCCTATAAAACCATCACCTACATGACCATACCTCCACCACACAACAACACAACAACGCACCAATACTAACAACGTTAACATTAGCAGAAAGCACTGCAAGACCTTCCCATACGCCAGAAAAAAGAGAAATAGCAGAAGACACAGAAACAGAAACAGAAACAGGAAAAACCCAGCACACAGCGTCCACCGCAAAAGCGGGAAGAATCGACAACGCCAACAACAGCAACAGCAACAGTGAGAGCACCCACCCACACCCCCTCACCCCCCATAGCCAGCACCAGCACCACCACCAAGCACCACCACAGCCAACGAAGCGGTGATGCGCTGGCCAGCGCCGCGTGCATGCGTACAGCCCCAGACCCGACACCACGGAACAGCTCGAGCAGGCCCGGCAGTGCGGCTCGGCAAGGCTCTAAGGCGCGACATGTTGGCGTGCGAGATGGCCTGATGAAGACTGCGTGCTGTCTGTCTAAGACATCAGGCTCCAGGCATGAGGCTTTAGGCTTTAGGCTTTAGGCTTTAGGCTTTAGGCTTTAGGCTTTAGGCAGGAGGGGAGGGGTGGGGTGAGGCACGCCTGCACTGCACTGCACCTGCATGTCTTTTAGACGTGGACCGCAGGACGCAGGCACGTCGGAACTCGGGACCCCGGCGCAGGAAAAGGATGGAAAGGAAAGCGCAAGCAGGAGCAGCTAGCTAGCATGCAAAGCCTAAAGAGAAGCAGGCGCCAGGAGTAGGAGCAGGAGCAGGAACAGGAGCAGGAGCAGGAGCAGGAGCAGGAGCAGGAGCAGAAGCAGGAGCCTCAGCCAGCTGCAGATGCAGGTAGGTGTGCCGGCGTTCCGAGCAGAAATCTAGGCTAGGTACACCGTACATACATATCTATGTAGGGAAAGAGGGGCAGAAGTTTGGGAAGAAGGAATATGAATATGCTTGGATGGGCTGGCTGGGACGGGGGTGAAGGAGCTGGAGGGAGGGAAAAGAAATGTGGATTGGGGATGCGAGGTCCTGAGTGGTGAGTGGTGAGATGGAGACGCGCTGCGGGAAAAGCAATGTGAAACGGCCCGTACGATTGGGAGGCGGGGGTGAGGTGGCTAGGCTGGGTTGCGCTGGGCTGGGCTGGGCTGGGCTGGGCTGCTGTGTGCTGTGTGCTGGCGAGTGGGGGTGAGAGGTAAGTAAGTGAGTGAGTGAGTGAGTGAGTGCGTTGCGGTGCAGTGCCGACTGGACTGGACTGAAGCACCACCACCACCACCACAGCACTCCTCTAGGCCCGTCCCCCTTGCTCACAAAGCCGCAAAGCCGCACAACCCAACCCAAGACATGGAAATGACAGAGTGACAAAAGGGCAAAATAAACAACCCTTAACCCGCCAACCAGGACCACCCCAAGTCCCACCCCACCATCAATCAAGCACTGGCTCATTCCCACCCAACCAAAAAACCCAAACCCCCAAAACTGGGAAAACAAACCTTTGGTAGGAAAAAGCAAAGAGCCAAAAGCAACCATGCCCAGAAAAAGAAACTACGACGCCGTCCCAGTCAGTCCCTTCCCCTAGCCTTCCCCTTCGCTTCCGCCGCCTTTCCCTTCCGCCCCGCCCCAATCCCATCCCAAACCACACCAATCATGCAGCTTACCAACTTACCAGCCCACCGTACCAGCCTACGCCAAAAAGCAATGAACGCCGACACTTCATCATGTCATCTCACATAGCACAGCGCAGCACGGGCAGCGGGCAGCACGACACGGCGTCTTTTCCCACCACACACACCACACCTACATACATGCATGCAGCAAGCGCTCAGTGCACACCAGCCACCTGCACGAAAACCAGCAACGACCCGAGGACCCGGAAACGCGCGCGCGCACGCGGTCCACCGCCGTGGGACGCTGTACGCACTGCACTGTACGGTACAGTACCGCGCCGCGCCAGACCCGCTCCTTCCTAAGTGCTTTGCGTGCATGCTACTTGCTACTTGCGTGCGTATGTATGTACTGGCTACATACCGCATGCGTGCGTGTGCGTGCAAGCAGCAACCGTGTGCTATGTGAGCCATCGCGTCGTCGTTGTCGTCGGCGGCGTCCTGCAGTTTTCTGGCCCAGCCGAGGCCTTGACACGTCGGCGTGCGTTGCTGCTGGGCGACGTTGCCGTTGCCGCCTAGGTTTCTTGACTGTGCTCAATGCCGTGCCGTGCTGTTGCGCTGTGCTGCTGCGCCGTCTTGTGTGTGTGTGCTGTGGTATGTTGTGTGCTGTGCTGCCCTAGTCCTCGGACCTGGCTCGGGGTTGTGGGCATGCCGTGTCCTGCATTTTGCGTTTTGCCTTGGGTTTGTGCTGCGGGGGTGTTGGGGTGCTGGGGTGGAGTGCGTGGTGCGTGTGAGTGATGATGGTGCTGGTTGGACTTGACTGACTGACTGATTGGCTGGCTGGTTGGTTGGATAGTATGTATGTGTATGTATCTACATCATGTGCAGGAATCGCGTTATCTGGGTTAAGATCTTTTGGGAGAAAGATAGAGAGGAAGAAAGAAGTAAATATGAAGAGAGAGGGAGAAGGGGAGAGAGGAAAGAGGGAGGGATAGGTAAGGTATGTAAGACTCAAAGAAACCGTATCGACGTATATATATATATATATATATATATATGTATGTATGTAAACGTAGTAGGTATGAAACAGACCACCCAACGCACCAACAAACAATAACAGACAACAGACAGACAGACATACAGCCAGCCCGTCAAACAAGCAGAACGGACCCAGAAACAGCGACAAAGACGTATAATCAACCCCAAGACAGAAGATAAGTAGGTAGGTAGATACAAACGCGCCGCAGAGCAGTAGGTAGTAGGTACGGAGGTACGGTATGTAAGAGACGCGACTCTAGCTCCAACGACAGCTCCAGCTCCAGCGACAGCAGCAACAGCGCCAGCAAGCCCCGCATAGCCACCGTCACCATCTTCACCAGCCGCGTAGGTATAGGTATAGGTATAGAACAAGATGCACAAAAACAAAACGAAAAACGCACAACGAAAAAACGAAAAAAAATAAAAAATAAAAAATAAAAAAAAAATAAAAGAAGAAAAATAAACAGCACCCAAGCCCAAGCCTAAAACCCCAGCCTAGATAGACAAAAGAAACCCCAGACACACGCCCTGGAAGCAATGCCGAGATGAAAAGAACAGCGATCCACAAGCCCGGGTACTGCCGACCGACTCCGCTGGTGGTGTCGTGACTGCGTGCGCCAGATGCCTTGCCACGCTTCTTCCTCATCGTCGGCCGTCTCAGTCTCAGCTCAATCTTCAGGCTTTCGCGTTCCATCTCCTCCTCCTCCTCCTTCTTCTTCTTCTCCTTCTGCTGCATCTTCCCCTTTAACGCCGTGCCGGTCTTGCTTTTCGCGCCGATGCTAAATGCCGCGCTTCTTCTTGAGCTTTGCTTTGCTTAGCCAACTGTGGTACCCAGAGAGTAAGAGTAAGAGAGAGATAGAAAGAGAGAGAGAGAGAGAGAGAGAGAGTATGAGAGGGAAAGAAGGAAGAGGGAAGGAAGAGGGAGGGAAGAGGGAAGGAAGAGGGAAGGAAGAGGGAGATGACAGAGAGATTGAGGGAGAGAGGGACTGTGTATGTGTGTGTATGTGTGTGAATGTATGTATGTCGCCCAAAAAAACAGCCAGCAATATGGCCAGACCGACGCCGCGTCGCCAAGCCAGGCCTGGCCGGAGCCTAGGTGGGTGGTGGCAGGCCATACGCACCACCACCGACGGTCAGCCCAGCCCAGCCCAGCCCACCAGCCAGCCAGCCAGCCAAGCCATCGCCCATTAATGCTCGTGCTCGCTCATGCCGTGCCGTGCCATGCCATGCCAATGCCAATGCCAATGCCATGCCAATGCTCACTCTCATCTACTGCCCAGACGGTCGTGAACCCCGCGTCGTCGTCGTCGTCGTCGTCGTCGTCGTGTCTCGCTCTCGCCTGACCAGCGCCTCAGCTACCTAGTACAGCTTCGCATCCGGGTAAGCATACGAGCCGTACGATGCGCCCTGCGGTTGGTACTGGGTGTGATGGGGGCGCTGGTGCCGGGCCGCTTGCGAGTGCGGCTGCGGCTGTTGCGGTTGCGGCTGCTGAGAAGACTGCTGGTGCTGTGGCGGCGGCGCCCGCTGCGACGCCGACAGGGGCCTCGGCGGGTGCGGGTGCGGGTGCTGGTGCTGGTGCTGGGGGGCGTACGAGGGGCCGGCGGCGTAGACAGGGGCGCCGTAGCGCTGGGATGAGGGCGGTGCTGCTGCTGCTGCTGCTGCTGCTGCTGCTGCTCCTCCTCCTCCCACAGCTACGTGCCGGTGGTATTCCGACTCCGAGGCGCTGGACAGCGAGGGCGAGCGGCTGCTGCTGCTGTGCCCGTGCCCGTAGTGGTCGCGTGCTGCCGCCGCCGCCGCGGCCACCGCGTTGCTCGACACGACGCTGCCTGAGCTGGCGTACGAGCGGTGCGAGCTCGTCGTCGAGAGGGTCGAGTAGGGCGAGGACAGGCTGGGCGGGATGTTGTACGCGGCGCCGGCGGCCGTGGTCGTCGAGACGTGCATCGAGGGAGCGGTCGGCGAGGCTGACGAGGGCGCGGTGCAGCTGGCTGGGACGGGCGTTGTCGACGACGACGAGGCCGGCGAGCACGACGACGCCCCCGCCGACGAGGAAATGGTCGAGATGCGGCGGTCCTTGCCACGCCCCTTGATGCCTTTGTTGGAGTTTTTGTACAGAGAGGCAAAATACTCCCACAGCTCGCGGTCCTGCTCCGACACGACCTGGCCCTCGCGGAACGAGGCGAATTTCCGGGTGAGGTGCTTCAGGACTTGGGCATGGAATTTGTTCTGGTGCGACTGTAGAGTGGTCAGTGTTGTTGTCGTGAATGACACGTGGGTCAGAGATTTCCGGTACCTTCAGGTTGCCGAGCTGGGTGAACTGCTTGCCGCAACCCTCGAGTTTGCACACAAACGGCTTGATGTTCTGATGCACAATCTTGTGCGCTCGCACGTTGCCGCGCTGTGCAAACGTCTTGCCGCAGATGTCGCAGTTGTACGGCCGCTCGCCGGTATGTCGTCTCTCGTGCGTCTAATCGCTCTCAGCAACTGACGCCGTCAGACCACTTCGAGACGCCTTCTTACCTTCAAGTTCCCAAGCTGGGAGAAACGCTGCCCGCACGAAGGCTCCTTGCATACCTCGAGCCAAGTCAGTTTCTTCTAGCCATGGCTGCAGCGGAGAAAAGGGAGCGTCTTACAAAGGGCTTGTAGCCGGTGTGCGCCCGCCTGTGGATGTCCAGATGCGTCTTCTGGTAGAAGCTCTTGTTGCAGTCAGGGTGGTTGCACCGGTACCTCTTCTTCAGCTTGTCACCCGGCTTGGTGACTGGTGTCACTTCGGTCTTGGAGATGGTCAGTGTCTGTTCAACAATGGCTGCCGTCACACACTCACGCTCGCGGCGGGCGGCGGCTGCCGCCGTACATTCTCCTGCTTCGCCTGGATGGCCTTCATGAGCGTGTCGATATCCGTGTGGAAGGCCGTGCCGGCGCCGTTGTCCGACTCGCCCGAGCTGGCGACGCGGTAGTCGTCGCCCAGGCGGAGCTCGCTGAACTGCTGGTAGGCCTCGACGGGCGAGTGCGTCTCGGTCTTGACGGGCGGGCTCCTACCAATGTGCGGATAAGTGGGCAAGCCCGACTGCAGCACCGAGCTGCCCAGATACGAGGGAGCCGGGGCCGAGGCGGGCGGATAGCTCATGCTGAAGCTGGGCTGGACGGTGTAGGCGGTCGACTCGACGGGGTCGTAGGCAAACGAGGTCGAGTAGGAGTGCGACATGGACGAAGGCGGGCCGCAGGTCTGGAAGTAGGGGACCTGAGAGTCGTAGGGTTGGGAGTGGTACTGCTGGGCCTGAGAGGAGGGCATGACCCTCGACGACGACGCCTGCGACGAAGACGACGACGAAGCATAGGGCGAGGGAAGAGTGGACAAGTTGATGGCGGGCATGTGCATGCTGTACTCGTCCCGTCGTGGCCAGGATCCGGTGTGCTGGGGAGCCATGACGGCGGTCATTCTGAGAGGGAGCAATGCTGTGTGACTGGTGGAGGGGGGAGTGTTTGCAAAACGAAGGACGTTGGGTGTCTCTTGAGTACAAGTAGACTTCTCAGGAGGATGTGGCGGAGCTTAATCGAACCCGGGCGAGTGGTAAGAAGCGTGAAGGAGGGTTTATACACGACGGCGCTGAGATTGGCGGCAGCAGGGATGGGCAAGGCAGTGGGACAGCATGGATGACGGGCCATTTGGGCGGGCTGGGGGCGAGCGCGAGGCGCTGGCCGGGGGAGAGGCTTATTGTTGCAGCTGGAGACCCGCGCTCGTGGTTGGGCCCGCAGCGGTGGAATAGAGCCTTCGCGATGAAACGGGCGCACCCCGAACGCTGGGTTTGGCTGGCATTGCGCAATCTGGGGTAGCCTCCGGTTTCAGATGGGCCCTCAGATCCATATTGCCGCGCCAAGTATTGTCGCTGCCGCTTCCCCGTGAGTCTTGCCCTGGTAGATCCAGATCCGCTCGAGTATCTTCCCGATCTGCATGCGGCTCGACCTGGCTGAGGATCTCACAGTACATACTCTCTTGACTCTCACCGCCACACACGCCCACAGCTGCGTCCTGCGTATCCTGCGTCCCGCGTCCCGCGTCCCGCGTCCCGCGTCTTGCGTCTTGCGTCTTGCGTCTTGCTGCCGGTCTGCACTGTAACCTGCGAACCCGCGTGCTCGTTCATCATCGTCGTCATCAATCCGGCCCCCGTCCCTCGTCCCTGTAGATAAACAAAAATAAACATGCAAAGCAAAGCAAAGCAATCATCCCTCCCTCCACCACCAGTTCATGCACCTGGAAGTGGTCCCCCCTTCCCTCCAATTTCCACGCCTGCAGAAACACGCGCGCCCGACGACCCGAGCTGCGCAGCGCAATGCCTGAAAGCGCAACAAGGCCAGATGCCTCGGCTCGCACCCCTGCCCTCGTGACGCCTGAGACCCGCCCGCCCAAATTGATCTATTTCTGATCACCCTTAGCGGCGGGCGGCATGGCGGCGCGCTCTCTAGCTCTTCTCCTTCCAGCCCAACGTGCATTGCCAGATCGATCCGGTCCACACTCGGATATCTACGAAAAAGCAGGCTCCCAGATCGCATCGAGAAGGGCTGCCTGCCTGCTCTGCGTCGCCCGGAGCCGCCTCCGTCATGGGGACGTTGTTGGTCGTGTTTGCTTGCATGCTTGAACAACGTCTCCCCCGGGCCCCTCCCTCCTTCGGGACTCCACATCCTTCCTCCACCCGCGTCCGCACGAGCCCCTCCAAGCAAGCAACACCCTCGCCTCTCGCCTCATCAGCGAGCAAACCAGTACCCCGCCGCCCATTGCCATCTCCCGCGCGATCTCGCCTTGCGAAATCCCATGCACATCGACCCACGACCATGCCCATCCCTTCCTGCCCCCTCTCTCTCTCTCGGGGTAGTCTCTCCACTTTGTTCGTGTTTTGCCATTGCCGTCGTCGTCGTCGTCGTCTGCCCTGCACATCAGTACTCACGGCGAAACAGCCCGCGCGCGCCCACACCCGCAACCGCCACGTCCTCGCCCCGACCCCCCCGCTAGCGGCCGCGCCTTCCCGCCGGCGCGACGTTTCCGAAGCAAGGGCCCATCCCGCCGCCGCGCCTGTCACAGCCCGTGGAGTTAACGGCACGCGTATCGGCCGGGCCCTGACTGATGATCTGCGCGCTGCTGCTCCATCTCTCTCGGTCTCCTCTTTCTCTTTGCCCGCTCGCGCCATCCTGGCTAGACTCCGGCTCATCAGCCTGCCATGTCTGCGTCTTGTGTCGGTGACGGGTGACGGGTCCTTGTGCGGAGGTGCATGTCTCTGCCCTTCCGTCTGGCCCCCAGCCCCAGCCCCAGCCCCAGCCCCAGTCCCGGTCCCAGCCAACCAGCCTGCCCGCCTGCCTGCCCCAGCCAAAAGACCCAGACCCAGACCCAGACTCCGTCTGCGTGCCTGCTGCCCTACCTACCTAAGGCCTAAGGCACCTACCTACCTGCCTGCCTGCCTGCCGCACCGCCTTGCCGCCCGCTGCACCTCAGCTCGGCTCGCTCTGCCCAACTCAACTAACTCTACCCGTGACCGGGCGCCCCCCATGGAGCCAGCTAGCCGGGCACCGCCGTCGCCGTCGCCGTCGCCGCTGCCGGCCACGGGGGCGGGGGACAAGGTACGTAGGTAAGGCAGGCAGTCGGCGTCGGCCGTGGCCGAGGGCGGCGGCAAGGCGGTTGGCGGCGTTCGTCCACCACCTCACCCACCACCCGCCCGTCTTTCCGCCCACCTTGTCCACGCTGCTGTTGCTGCTGTTGTTGCCGCCCGACTTGACTTTGTCGTGCATGCGTGCGTTGCGTGCGTGCGTTGCGTGCCCGCCTCGAATGCCATGCCAGTAACCAGGTAGGCACGGTAGGTCCAGTCAGGTTGCCTTGTCCCCGCGCGGGCACGCGCGCCCGCTGCCGCTGCCGCTGCCGCTGCCGCACATGGAGCCCGCACATCAGCCGGCCCCGACTGATTCACTCGCTCACTCGCACGCACACTCGCACACTTACCCTCGGACACCTAGGTAGAACGCGCGCGCTCGCTCGCTTGCTTGTTGCCGGCGCGGGAGTGCGAGCAGGCCACACACGCACAAAAACTATCGTGTAGGCAAGAGTCAGGCAAGCAAGAGTCAAGAGTCACAGCCCGCCGCTCACAGACCACGCATGGAGGTGCCTTGGCCCTTAAGTGCCCGCGTGCCCGCGTGCCCGCGTGCCGCAGCCGGATCTTGGGGCGCCCGAGAGCGAGTGGCGTCGCCCGTGGGCCGTGGGCCGTGGTGCCCGTCGGAGCTGAGGGGGGGGGGCTTAGGGCCGGACCGCCGGTTGGTTGGTTGGTTGGCTGCCCGGCTTTGTGTGTGTGTGTGTGTGTGTGTGTAGTGCGCTCGCTTTCCCGTCTGGACGCTGCGCTTGACCTGAGTGGTTGCTGGTCGGTGCTAGTCGGTGCTGGTCGGTGCCTCGTGACGGGGTGAGGTGGGTGGTTGTCTGTCAGTTGCTGTTATTGTTATTGTTATTGTTATTGTTCTTGTTCTTCTTCCACTTCTTCTTCCTCGACCTCGTGCCGCTGCCGCGGACGAGCCGCCTCCAGGTTCCCTTCCCGTGCGCCCGGCCGGCGCGTGCCGATTGCGGATGCGGATACCGGCACGCAACGCGGGCTATCCGCCGTCGTAGCTGGAGCTGCCCGTGCTAGGTGTACACTCACTCACTATCTAGGTAGGTAGGTAGCCAGGCCAGACCAGCACTTTAACACCTCCACCATCCCATTCCCTCGCGCCCCTCCCCTCTGCCTCTGCGCGTTATTCGTCTACTGCGTATGTATATGCGTCTGGCGTGCGTGTCCTGCTTTGCTTTATCTTATCCATCCCATCCCATCCCAGCCTACCCCATCCCAGACCAGCCCAGCCCAGCCAATCTAGCCCCAAGTATCCGTACATATATACACATACACGCGGCGTTAGCCCTAGGTATCTATTTAGCCTACAAACAACTTACCTACATATTATATCTAGGCACGCAGGCGCAGTGGCTCCTTCGATCCCTCCCACGCCTTCTATCTTCCATGCATCCCACGTACCTAGGTACATATCTATCTAGTTCAGGACGGGTTCTAGACCGCTCCGCCAGAGCTGCGTGCCTGCGTGCCTGCTTACGGCATCGAATTGTAGTGATGCAAGGAACGCGCAAGCCACTGCTTGCTTGCGTACGTGCTTGATTGAGTGATTGATTAATTGATTGTCGCGCGCCTTGCCTAGGTAGGTGGTTGTTTGTTTAGGCAGCTGCGCTACCGTACCTAACTACCCTAGGCTCCTGCGGCACCTGCGGCACCTAGGCAGCAGCCGCGCGCACCTACCGCGCCGGTCTGTCGGGCCGTGCGGCTCTGGCGGGCTTGGCGGGGTTAGTGGCGGGTTCCATGGGGTTGCTTTTGGGATGGGATGGGGAGGGGGGTTTTGATGGTGGCGGCGGCGGGCGTTCTCTTGGCCGTGGTCGTGGTCTTGGTCGTCGTGGAAAGAGACAGACCTACCTAGGTAATCCGTACCTAATACCCTACCTACCTACCTAAATATTTGCGTATCCATGCGTTGCTGGTGCTAGTGCCGGTCGCTCACTCTTCTCGTTTCAGCGGGACTGCCCTGTGCTGGTCGTGCTGCTGCGTCCATGCTGCACAGTCTAGGTAAGTACGGAGTAATCAGCGGCAGATCATAAATAAGTAATCGCTTACCAAGCAAGCCGGCGCACGCCCAGCAGCAATCCGCATGCATGATCATGATCGCCGTCCTCGTCGTCGGCGGCGGCGACGGGGGCGGCAGCGGCGTCGGAAATCATCGACCTAGGTAGGTAGGCACACGGTGGCGGTGGTGGTACCTACGCCCCGTCCCACCAGGTACAATAGCATAGCGACAATGCCATGCCTGCCAGCAGCGCAAGCCGCAGTGATTGGCGAACGCAGCCCTCGTATCTCGTACCTAGGTACCGATTGCCTATGTTAGTCAGACAGGGTCAAGGCGGAGGTACCTGAGGTGTGTATAGTGGATCAACGCTTGGGCTGGGCTGGTTTGCGGCCCGCCGCACTCAGTCGGTCGTAGAGTCGGGACGTGGCTGCCTAGCTGGGAGCGCGATGAGTCGGCTTTGTGGTTAGGCGAGTCGTGCGGGCGCTGCACTGGCTGCTGGAAGGCTGAAGCGGCTGTGCGTGCTGCGTAGGTACCTGGGTGGGTGTCGAGGAGCCGCCGAGATCCTACAATATTGTACGTGCTTGAGGAGTTATTTTCGTTGAGCTTTGTTGGGCCGCTTGTGCGCTTGTAGAAGGTGCTCATTGATCTCGCTGTGTGTGTGTGTGGATGTGGGTGCGTGCCGTGCGCTTGAGCTGATCCTTCTGCGCGGGAATACGGGTCGCTGGAGCCTAGGTACCGTACTACCAAAGGTACTGCCTATTTGCTGACGGCAGCGATGGGGTGCTACGTACCTACCGGCGGTAATGATAGCTTTGGATGGGGGAAGAGGAGGAGGAGTTGCTGCTGCAGGTTTGATCCTTCGTCCCTCTGTGCTGCTAGCTAGGTACGGATTACACGGTTGAGGCTCCCGCGCTGTGTGTACGAAGTACAGCATAGAGCGCAGACGACAGTCGATAAACACAAACACCAAACCAAATAAACAAACAAACCCACCCAACCTACCTCACTAACTATCTACCTACCTACCCTCCCAACCCTCAACCCGTCACACACAACCACACCCAACCAACCGCCACACACACGACTCAACCACATCCCACAAGCAGCACCTATACAGCTAGCGCACGTCGATCGCAGGTAGGTCGTTACCTAGGGCGTGCGGATCCCGGGCATGTCGGACGGAGCTAAGGTACGGATTACCTGGGAAGCGGACCTCGGCGCGCAGAAGGTCCGACGTGTGCGAGCACGCGGGCTTGGCTTGCGAGCACTCAGCACTGGTGAGCACTGAGCACTGATCAGGAGGGCTTGGACCGGCTTGGACCAGTTTGGATATGGATGTAGGCGGTGCGTGCGCGGGTTGAGGCGTCGGCGCGTCGCAGACAGATACCGCGTACGGGCCCGCGGGACGATCGCGCGCCCGTGTGTGCGCCCAATCACGCTCCCATCCTAATCCGGGGGCGGCGGCCGGGTTGGGGTTGGGCGGGTGGAGTTGTAGGGGGGTTTGGGTAGGAATGACTGCGATGGGAGAGGGTGTGTAGGGAGAAGGAGGATAGGGTGGGTTTGTTTTGTTTTGATGTCGTTGTCGTGTCGTTGTTTGTGGTCACGGACGGTGATGCTCGCCAGTCGCCAGGTCGCTCGCTAATCCAGCCCGCCAGGCCGCGCCATGCCCATTCGTTACTCGCGTCTGGGCGCGCGAGGATCAGGCATGCGGACTTTGATACTGGCACACTCCGTGTGGTCCATGCGTCGGAGAACCCCACCCAATTTGTCGCACGTTCTCCAGCATCGCAACCAGCACCCATGCACAACCATGCAGGACGACATTCGAGCCAAACAACTTGCAGATCTTACACCTGATCGTTCTCTCTCGCCTCTGGGCCAGCACCAGCACGACAAGGAGTACTCCACGCCACAGAAAGCCGCCTTCCGTGCAGCTATCGCACAAGAGCGAGCTCGGCCCAAACACCTTCGCAAGTCGCTCTCATAAGTCTACAAGGACTACGCAGTCCCTCGCAGATCCGCCTACAGGCTTCTTAATAATAAGACGTCTCGCAGACGAGGCAGAATTACGCACACAGGCCGGCCATTCATCCTCATTAGCAAACTGCTAACAGCAATCATCCTCTAGATAACTTTCTCCTTTAAGCGCCGGGCCTTAAGTCTTTTCAACGTAATTCAGACACTAGATATTCGCAATCCATAGAATAATAAGTATATTAAGGAGCGTACTCTACGCAGGGCACTCGCTCACCGCGGCTATTATAGATACAAGTCTTACTAGAAGCGCTATCTCAGTCCTATTATCGCACGTAACCGCCGAACCTAAGCAAGAGATTACCTTAACTAGAACGAGCGCTAGCTCTACGTTCATTTTAGCGACGAAACACACTTTACTATTAGCTAAGAAAATAAGAAGTAGGTAACGCGTAGTCCAGACGAGATACACGACCTAGACTATAACCAGTATAAGAACCCGAAAAACCCGACAACGCTATATTTCTAGGCTATAGTTAGGTAGAACTTTAAGACCGAGTTATACTTATATTAGGACTAGGAGGGTACTAGGAATCTCTCTATAGTACAGTATCAGGATATTCTTAAAAGGATATATCTCCCAGAGCTTCGCTTCAGGTAGTATATCTATAAAGGCAACCCCAGGCGAGATCTCTTTATACTTAAAGGGGATAGAGATAGCGCTTATGGCTATAGATCTACCAATAACCCGGTTACTAATTTTAAGAAAAAGCACGGCATCTAGTCCTATAAAAATTACGCTTATTCGCCTGACTTCTCTGTCATTAAGAACGTATAGAGGATGCTGAAGCAGCGTATCCGCCGAGTCCGGTGCGACGATCAGGAACAACTGCTTCGTGAGATACAGTATCAGTGGAGGCATATCTCTCAGGTCTCAATCAACAAGCTGGTGTTGACAATGAGGAAGCGAATGCACGCTTGTTTGGATACGGAGGGGCGGGCAACACCGTACTGAGCGACTCCAAAAAACTCAACACCATCAGATTTATGTATATACTTTGTGCAGGCATCACTGCGACACCAAATTGATACTGTTTTGTTGCTTGGCGGGGAAACAGGCGTTTTTGCAGCCAAATTCGTGGTGTTCTCCGAGGTTCGCCAAAGTGCAGTCAATCAGTTCAGTCCGTCCTGGCTTGACCAGTGACCTTCAACCCGCGCCACACGCCATGGTAAGGCAAAGGCAAGGCGAAACAGAAAGCGGGTCCGCTGTTATTATGGCTGCAACGGACTGACGCCCTGATCAGCGCGCTGCCCAACTTACTACTTACGGATTGTTGTCAGGTATGCTTTCGAATATTCCTTCACCACCACCAACGGTGTCGAGGATAGGAAGCGGGCCGCAGGAAGCATGAAGCAGGAAGCAAACGACTAGGCAAAGGCTACCTAGGTTCGTCGTCCATCCGGATGGAAGAATGTCTATCGATCCATGCAATTGGAAAACCTCCCAAGTCACTAAACCCTGCAGAAACAACCACGCCACTGCACGCTACAATCTACGAGACAGTCCAAAAAGCCGATCTCAAACACTGATTCCTTGGCCTCCAACCCAGCATGACGACTCGTGGGCACGTATACCCATCACGACGCCGACGACGACGACGACGACAACAGGGCACAGCAAGCGCGCAACCCCCCGCCAAACTCCAGCTCCTGCAAGCATTCCTCACCTCACCACAGACACACAGACACACGCACGCACGCACGCACACACACGCCCGTTTTTTCG
>NW_022983538.1:863457-864727 GCF_010093885.1 Aplosporella prunicola CBS 121167
AAAAAAAAGCACGCACGGCAGCATCACGCAGCCCGCACGACCAGCCCTGCAGCACCGCAGCAAATAGGAGCGCCTGGCGCGGCGCAAGCGAGCCGCCTGCCTGCCTGCCGTGCCATGCCGTGCCATGCCGCACCGCCCGCCCTGCCGCCATGCATGCATGCACGCCCGCCAACCGAGTGCGTGATGTGCGCTTCGCCGACCTCGCTTATCGATGCGCGCAGGGGCTGCGTTTTTGCTGCCGCTGCGTGCGTGCGTGTGTGCGTGTGTGTGTGCGTGCTCTGTCGCTTGCGCGCGCGCGGGACGAAGGGACGGCTTGGATAAAAGAGAAAGAGCAAGGGATTGGCTGAGCGAGCAGGAAGGATTCGCGAAAGAGACGCGCCGTGAGGGGGTTGCGTACATAGGTACGCACAGGCGTGGCGCGTGGGGGTAGGAGGTTAAGTGCACCCTCTCGCGCGGGACGCGGGACGTTGGCGCGGCTAAGGGGGTGCGTAAGGGTGATGGTAAGGATAAAGCGGTGGGTGGGTGTTTGAGGGGTGCAGACTGCAGCAGCTTCTGTGGGTGATGAGTGCTGGAGCAAGCGATGGATGGACTGACCGTCAGATGGACTGATCAAATCATCCAGCCTGCCGCCGCCGCCGCCGCCGTCGTCGTGGTCCTGGTGGTGCGATCGCGAGCGTCCAAGGATGCCGCCGTATGAGGTAAAAGCGCCAGGGACCTCGCGTCCGCGCCTGGACGATGATGTCGTCAAGGCGTGGGGTGCGTACGTGCGAGCGCGCTGCCAATGTAGGCGTACGTCAGGGTCTGCGGTCTGCGTTGTTGTTGGCTGTGGTGGTGGTGGTGGTGGTGATCAGGCCATGGAGGTAAGCAAGCAAGCAAGCCGTCTCTACGTACGGACCCGTATACACTCACGGTAAGACGCACGCACGCACGCACACCCGCGCATCAGGGTCGCGCGCCAGCCACGCCGCGCCACGAACTGCGGCAAGGTCTGCCTTCGCACAGGCTGGCTTCCAGGTAGTTAACTAGACCAGACTAGAAGGCAGGATCATCGGACATGACCAACCAGTCGCGAGGTCCTCGCCAAGCCCTACCCAGGTCCAGCCCAAGTCCAGGACCAAGTCCAGTACTAGCTCCAGCGCCAAATCCAGGGCCCCAAAGCGTTTGTGCAACACGAGGTTGGCGCCGAAAAACGCCGTCGAAGGGCAAGCAGAAGGAACGAAGGCGTGGGATGGATCGCCGGGTCCGCTGCGTTTCGATCGGGTTAAAAAAA